>NC_090732.1:7839519-7849519 GCF_036898095.1 Palaemon carinicauda
CCTTATGCAATCCTTGCTTGCGACATAATGGAAATGGAAATTATAAGACTGCATTTTTTTTCAATCTTGTTTTAAAGGGTTACTCTCTTTTCTTTCCTCTTGTGATAGAAATTTTAAGAGGTTACTTTATTTTTTTCCTTGTGAGAGAAGTTCCTTCAGCTTATTTGCCAGCGACACAATGGAAACGGAGATGCAGATGGTACTGCATTCATATCAGAGGCAATTACTGCAACTGCCAATTCGATAATGAGTCAATACAGATTCTGAACGCAAGAGTGCGCTTAAGCCGTTATGCGCCATAAATAAGGGATCTCGGAGTAATTTCTTTTCGAGGTGATTTGCTTTGTAGATGACTCCTCTTTTTCATTTTTCTTTGTTGTCGAATCTCTTGAATTATGGGAGGTTTATTTTGCATCAGAATTTTAGAAAAAAAAACTGTTTCATTGAAGCTCAGCAGGTTATTTTTATTTCCCGTCAAGCTCTGAAATTTGATAGTTTAGATTTATTCTGTTATTATATCCAGGTTGTGTAAGGTAATTATAAGAATCATAAATTAAGATTTATAAAATCCATTTAAAAAGATTTATGATCATTCAGGCAAAAGTCTACAGTGAGGTTGGACTTCTGAGGTTCCAAAAATTCAAGCATCAAAGCTATTGAAAATCAAAGCTGAGTTTAACAATCGATTATTTTTGGTATATAGAAATTAGATTAACTTATTTTCGTTGAATATTTATCGGTTTTGAGAATGTTCAGGTTTTTCATAGGTTTTGTCAAGGAAAAAATTCAGTTATTCACAACACTAATTTTATATTATCAATTTGAAAACGCAATTATGTGCCTTAGTTCTGCTAAACTTACCCAGCTTACATAATTTGGAAAAGTTAATTAGAAGAAATTAGATCTGCTTTTAATAGCAATTACCTATGAAGAGGTTTTTAAGCATATAATTATTAGCAAATTAAAGTTAAAAATATTAGACCTTGAACATGAATTAGATGAGGTGGAAATATTTTCTTGTTCTAATTCTGTCTCGCCAAAGACCGAAGGATGGTGGTTGGGTGTGGCTGACGTTGCCATAAAGAGAGCCAACCTTTTATATATTTTATAATTAAGACCAATTGTTTGTCGTGTACCATCTCTCTCTCTCTCTCTCTCCTCTCTCTCTCTCTCTCTCTCTCTCTCTCTCTCTCTCTCTCTATTTATATATACATATATATATATATACATATATATATATATATATATATATATATATATATACACATATATATGTTTATATGTATGTTAGTTATGCTGGATGTATATACGAAATTTGCTTGTTTTATTATTAATCAACTCATTATTTTTAAGTACACATTTATTTCATATTTCGGTTACATTTGTCAAAAGCTTTAAGTGATAAAATTAAATAAATCCCATGGAATGGTTGAATACATAGTGTAAAACTGGTCTGGTAGATAATGTTATTTTATATGTATATATATATACATATATATACATATATATGTGTGTGTATATATATATATATATATATATATATATATATATATATATATATATATATTTATATGTATATATATATATATATATATATATATATATATATATATATATATAAATGTATAATTCAGTACTTTTTTCGAGATCAATAATTAGTCATCATCATCTCCTCTTACGCCTATTGATGCAAAGGGCCTCGGTTAGATTTCGCCAGTCGTCTCTATCTTGAGCTTTTAAATAAATACTTCTCCATTCATCATCTCCTACTTCAGGTTTCATAGTCCTCAACCATGTAGGCCTGGGTTTGCCAATTCTTCTAGTGCCTCGTGGAGCCCAGTTAAGATTTTAGTGAAAATATTTAAAAGTTTGTGTTGACTGAGAGAGAGAGAGAGAGAGAGAGAGAGAGAGAGAGGAGAGAGAGAGAGAGAGGAGAGAGAGAGAGAGAGAGAGTACACCACAAGATATGTGATAAAAGATAAAGAGAAGAAAATGAGAAATTTGTTGATTTATAAAGAGAAATCGTATATGTACATTAGTTCGCCCTTGGGAAAATTATGCATTTTCCCTATTACCTTTAGTTATCACTGGAGAAATTTAATCGAACTGTAATCTTGCCTTAGGACACATCATAAAGAAACCACAAATTTTCCATAACGACGATAATATTGGTCTTCGCTTCGGAGTTTGAATTTCGCAAGGCTGTTCTGATTGTAAAAGTGACTGACTGACGAGTATTATGATAATATGTGGGATTTTAGTATTGTTGTTGTTGTTGTTGTTGTTGTTGTTGTTGTAGTTGTAGTTGTTGTTGTTGTTGTTGTTGTTTCTCGGCATGATTTATATATATAGTCAGAAAGCTTGAAGGAATTCAAAGGTGGTATTATTATTATTATTAATTATTATTATTATTATTATTATTATTATTATTATTATTATTATTATTATTATTATTATGACCTCCGCCAACGAAATTGGAAGAAGGTTATGTTTTACTCCTTGTTGGTGTGTTTGTTTGTGAACAGCTCCCTGGCCACAATTTTAATCATAGAATAATGAAACTTGCAGGGATTAACTATTATGTAAAAAGCTGGAAATGATTAAATTTTGGAAGGTCGAGGTCAAAGATCAAGGTCACAGTCAAGCAAAAGGTCCAATTCACGTAATTAGCCATAAGTTTGGACATTGTTGTCACGGAGACTTCAAACTTGGTTCACATTTGATTCCATGAAAATCCACGCCAATTAATAAATATTAAGGTCAAAGGTCAAGGCCGAGAAACAAGCTGCCGCGGCGGAGGGCTGCGCTCCACTGATTGCCCCTCTATTATTATTATTATTATTATTATTATTATTATTATTATTATTATTATAGTAATGAAAATATTGATATTACAGTAATATTGCTCTTCAAAATTAACCAATATTTCAAAAATATCATGCCTGAAAGACCATTACTTTTGATAAACATCCTCGCATGATATAATGTTTGTGTCTTCAATTAAAAAACAGTTCACAGATTTTCATGTTTTATGTTTACGAAAAGGGAGGTTCCAGACATCTCCTAACGTGAAAAAAAAAAAAATTATTTATAAAATAATCAAGTGAAAAGAAATAATTATAATATAGTTATGTGAACAAAGCATGGTGATAAGGCAATAGAATATAAATACAGTTTAAAAACGGTAATTTTAATCGGAAATTCTCCGTAGAAATATAGTGTTCTCCACCGTATTAAAGTATACAGGCGGCCGTTTTTTTTTATCCTACTTTGTTATTATCTTTTACGGGTTGGTGACCGTAATATCACTCCTTTACGTCAATACATCCGTTTTTAAAACGGTAAATGCCTGGCAACATTTATTCAATGATTCTTTACTTGTTTTACAAAAATTTTTAAGTGTACCGTAGAAATAAATTATGAAACTCTCTCTTCCAGGTATCTCAAATATAGTGGAGAAATTTTGAGTAATTGAATTGCTGTCTCCCGCTTCGTACTGTCGCTTATTGTTAATACAGTATACAGTGCTACGTCACAACAGTTGAACTGCTTTCTAAAAGGTTCTTACTAGAATTTGAGGGTTGTTCACCTGAGTGGGGATATCTTAACATGTTGAAAGGGTTTGAGGGTTTAAGTATCGCTATGATCAGCAAAGCTGTACTAGTAAAGACCATTCATACTGGTTTGGTTCGCTGTGAGCGATCAGACGAAAGTCTCCGACCGTCACCAAACCCCACTGGCCAGCCTGGTGACGAAACCTGGCCAAACCTCAGAGATGAATTGATAGGTCTGAGGCCTTTGTCTTGCGGTAGGCTGGAAACCGTTGCATTTCATATGTTTTTCTTGTTGTTATTGTTGTGTATGTATATTATATATACATACATATACGTAAATATGTATGTTATAAATGCTTTTAATGACCTGTATTGTTAGTTGGGACTTTCTCAATGCCATATTCTTTCATAGGTTAACGTAGCAAACACACTGAAAGCTGAAGGTTAATGTCACTCTCTGTCAATTGATTGATTTATTTGCCGACTTGGCAACAACAGGAGCCATGGATGTCGACTCACTGACAAACCTACCAAAAATGGCTCTTGTGCTATGTCGTGTTACTTAAAAAAAAATAGTCTTCAGCATTCACAGATATTCGCGCATAAAAACTTCCCTTCGTTTGAAGTTAATTTGATTAGCATTATCATTATGCTCGCCAAGGAGGCTATGTTTTCGAGTCGGTTTATTTATTTATTCATTTGTTTTACTTTGTCTGTGGACAAGATTAGGTCAAAACTACTCGACGGATTTTGACGAAATTTCCACCTCAGATAGATCTTAGGCCATGGGCGACTCCATTAACCTTTGGCGGAGGTCAGAATCTCTTTGCTCTCATTATTATTATTATTATTGTTATTATTATTATTATTATTATTATTATTATTATTATTATTATTATTATTATTATTATTATTATTCAAGCTCTACATCCCATAATAGAAAATTTGGGATATATCTTTGCAACCTTATCTATATATAGTCTTTCCTTTCTCGGGTGGCGATTATTCCATGAGCACACAAATTTTCTCCTTTATTTCTTTTCTATTTTGTTTTCATATTTTACTTGAAATGTTTGTTCATTGTTAGATTTGTGTGTTGCATACGGATGGAGTTTTCCTTCCAAGTGAATAAACTTTGTTATATTTTATTATAAATACCATATAAATTGTAAAAGCGAAAGCTATTCATTGCCTATGCCTGTAAAGAAGGAATTTGTTGTAGTATTTAGTAAAGGTATGTTAATTGGGAATTATCGGGTTACACCCATTTATATAACGCAAGAATTAGTCATCTAATGCAAGGACAAGGTTGCAGAACTTTCATTTAACGGTCGATGCTGTTTAGAGAGAGAGAGAGAGAAAGAGAGAGAGAGAGAGAGAGAGAGAGAGAGAGAGAGAGAGAGAGAGTTGGTGGAGCCTCGGATTTAGATAATGTAAAACTCAAGAAAGAGCTTATTGTTAAATGACAGATATAGACAAAAGTAAACACATTTGATATTAATGTGTGATTATATTTATCAATCAATTCTAATGCACCCTGTAAACACTATAAAAATTAAATGAATGAGATCACTGTATGGCAATCCACATTTTGATATTTTAATCAGCATATTTTTATTGAAATCTAATAATATACCCAATGAATGGAAATATAGTTTGTGGCTCAACGACAGGATTTCATATGTTGTGCTGTAACTCGAGTTACATCATAGGTTTGAAAGCGCTCGATATCGACTTTTGTCAGTCCAGTTCCTTGGGTCGATAAACTGCCACGTTAAAAGAAGTGTCGAGAAACACCTAGCTGATATTTTCTTCATTTCATATAATTTGACCCTAGAGTTATTTTAGTTAATTTTACTGAAATATAACTATGAAAAAATCACTTGTTTGAGTCAAAAATTAATTTGGCTTTCACTTCACCTTTATCCACGTTTATGACCAGCTCTCATTGTTTCTACTCATTAAAGATCAGTTTTTTTTAGATACTTTTCCTCATTTTTCTCATTGTGGTCATTATTGGCAGCTTGTAACTCGGGATAATAATTTAGCTTCAGCCTTTGCAACGTTGTGTTCTTTCTTACTTCACAGAACGAATCCTTTAAAAAAAATCAGTAGTATGAATAAAGTACTAATTAATTTCTACTTAATATGGAAAAAAAAAAATAATGAAATTTGTATATATATTCATCCATTCATTCATTTATTGAGTTATCTAATCATTCATTTATTAATTTGTCTCCTCATTTATTGATTCTTCTTCTTCTTCCTCTTCTTTTTTCTTTTTGCACGCCTGAGAATCTCTGAGGGAACAAGGATTCCATGAAGGGGTCAATGGTCTAGAAGATTTTGGGCCTTGCATTTGTCATCAAAATTTTAAATGATCGGGTCTCATTTCACCTTTAGTTAATGAAGTAAATAGAAAAGATTTATCGTTGTAAAATGGGTTTTCGTGGAAAATTAGAGCTCTTGTTTTCCAGAGTTTGTTGACGAGGTTGGCAGCATTCACCCTGTATAATTCTCCATAGAGCAATGTCAACTGTCAGGATTTCAATTTTAATATTTTTCCTGTTATGACAGGCTGATATTTCATCACATTAATAGACAAGTTACCATCTCCTCCTACGCCTATTGACGCAAAGGGTATTGGTTAGATTTCGCCATTCGTCTCTATCTTGAGCTTTTAAATAAATACTTGTCCGTTCACCATCTCCTACTTCACGCTTCATAGTCCTGAGCCATGCAGGCCTGGATCTTCCAACTCTTCTATAATACCTTGTGGAGCCCAGTTGAAAGTATGGTGAGCTAATCTCTCTTGGGGAGTGTCAAGTTCATTTTTATGTCTGTGATATTTCCTTTAGGTAAGACAAATTGTGTTTTTCATCTTTGATAGTAGTTGAAAAGATTAAAGCAGGTTTATACACCTATTTGTGTTGCAGTGTTATGGGCTGTAACGGAAAATACATTGACCGTTTTTCCAGTTCTTTAGTATTGTATTATGACAAATGGTATGGCTCATGCATCTTGCATTTGAGAACTTGAAATATTTACGATTCGTTATAAACTTTATTTTGATGCTATGATTTTGTTATTATCAATAATTAAAATATATTTCGTGTTGCGTCCACATAGTTACGTTTATTATTATTTACTTACTTTAAGGGCTGTTATTCTGGTCCTATACAGCAGGGGAACCCTACTCTCTACAGGATCTTCACAGTCATTTTATCATGTATGTTCGAAAGCATTCAACATTTCACAATCTTCAGTTTCCTCTTGAAAGCCTTAATATCTTCAATCTTTCGGATGCCTAGTGGGAGCTTATTGTTTAAACCCAAAATTTAAATCTCGTTATAATTCTTATTTCGTGTACTTGCTTTGCATTTGAAAATATTGAATAAAGGTATCAAACATTGCTATTAATTTCCAAGACACTATCAGAGCTGGGCCCTTTTATAGTAGGCAGATAGGATTAATGAAGTTCCTTCAATTGATGCAAATAGGCTCCATATGTGACTATCTCCAGATTTAGATTTGGTTTGGACCATATTTGTGTAGTTCTGCAGAGGTGTTTGTGAAGTGGCTGACAATTTTCTGTTTTTGCGTATTGCGTCACACGTAAACATGTCATTTCCCTGGTTGATCATAATATGAAATTCTATTAATTGCAAATATGTATTTTTGAAGGAATACACAGCCGTTTGCTCTACCACATGACATTACATCACTTTCTATATAACCCTCTGTTTCAAACTCTTTAATTTTCCAAATTTATAACTGCTCACATCCTAACTATATTCATTTTCTCAAAACGACGAAACCAACTAGATTCTGCTAGTTATTTTCAGTTATGCAAAACCCTTTAGTATTATACCGACGAATTTTCATTAATATTTAAAAAATCATTTGGTGATGTATTACTCCAATTCAACATAATGTAGGTCTCCTCACGAAAAAAATAGGAACATGACGTATTCGTTTCTAATACTTAATCATGTTACCTTTGTCTTTAACAGATAATAGTTTAATATTATTATCTATTTCTTTATCCTGACGACCCTTGTCTCTCTGATAATGGTTCAACAAGAGAGTTCGTAATGCGATATGTAACGTAAGCCTTTGTAACGTGAACCACCTCTTGAAAATCACGTGATGTCACGACACCATCATTTGCATAGTGACATCACCGCTTGTAATACGTTGTCATTAAACCGTGAGAGTGCTTAGATACAAGGATTATGACTTAGGGGGAAGTATGCGTGAGTGTGCATACGACTTAGAGATAAAGAAATTCTTAGATTTGCGAATAGTTGATTATGAAGTTCTTACTATTAATTTTAATGCTTTTATCATTATTATGTTTTACCCCCAGTTTGTGTTTGTGCGTGTGTACTTGTTAACAGCTTCCTGGCCTCAGTTTTAATCGTAATGAAACTTGCAGGGATTAACTTATGTAAAAAGCTGGAAATTATTAAATTTTGGAAGGTCAGGGTCAAAATTTAAGGTCATGGTCAAGCAAAATGTCCAATTTAAGTAATAAGCCATAAGTTTGGACATTGTGGTCACAGAGACTTCAAACTTGGTTCTTATTTGAGTGTATGAAAATCCACTCCAATTAATACATGCTAAGGTCAAAGGTCAAGGTCGAGCGAAAGGTTGTGAAATAAGCTGCCTCGGCGGAGGTCTGCGCTCTACTGAGTGCCCCTCTAGGTATTGTTATCACTATTATTATTATTATTATTAGTAGTAGTAGTAGTAGTAGTAGTAGTAGTAGTAGTAGTAACAATGACAATTCATTTGAACTCTATGATTATTCTATGTAAATTGAATTATTCAGATCTGATAGTAGTCAATTAATTCTTAACCAATTGCTTAACTTCGACTGACCATTAAAAAAAAGTACTCAAGAGTCAGATAAGGAAAAATCATTATAAACTTTTCTTACGGACGATCGTGGTGGCATTAAAAGTCTCCTTAATCCAGGGTCCGGTTATTGAAAAGATAAGAAACGAAGGATTTAAGAACTTGCTGGACTTCGTGCTGCTCCTGTACGGAAGTTTCAGTTCGTGCTTCGCATGAGGAAGAGAGTCGTTCTTTGGTCTTGCTTTTATTGCATCTCTCTCTCTCTCTCTCTCTCTCTCTCTCTCTCTCTCTCTCTCGTAGTTTTAGTGAGCGACCGTTTCTGGAAGGGAGTTGTCTTTTGGACTTGCTTTTATTGCATCTCTCTCTCTCTCTCTCTCTCTCTCTCTCTCTCTCTCTCTCTCTCTCTCGTAGCTCTGGTGAGTGATCGTTTCTAGACGTGTCGGAGAGTTGCTAATGCGAAAACTGTTTTTTTGTTTATTAACATTTATTGGAGATGTAAACTCTCATTGAATTGACTAATATGCATCAGGAATTCTTGCAACATTCCTTCTCTATTTGTTTATTTATTTATAGTCTGTGTTAGAGATTAAGTTTTATTTGAATATCAAGATAAATAGAAGAAAGACAGAGATGATGAGAACGGTGTATATATTGGAAGGAGAAAGGATTAATGAGGTAGAATCATTAAAGTATTTCGAAACTATGATCTTCAATACAGGGTCTTTAGAATTAGAGTTTAGTGAAAGATTGAAAAAGCTAATCAGACAATGGCTAGGTTAAGTAAAATTTGGAAATCAAATCGCCTGAAATTACGTATAAAAATCAGACTATACATCAGTTTAGTGATATCGGTGTTACTGTGTGGACATGAGTCATGGTATAACAATAAAACAATTTCCAATAGATTCAGTAGATTTGAGAACAAAGCCCTCAGAAAGTTGAATGGCAGGACAGGATTAGAAATGAAAATATAAGAGAGATTACTCGAGTGCCATATGTTGATGAGATCATTCTGAGGGGTAGATGGAGATGGTTTGGACATGCTCTTCACACTCTCCAAGAGAGATTAGTTCACCAAACGTTCAGCTGGGCTCCACAAGGCACTAGAAGAGTTAGAAGACCCAGACCTACTTGGCTGAGGACTATGAAGCGCGAAGTAGGAGATGATGAATGGAGAAGTGCTGATTTAAAAGCTCACGATAGAGACGACTGGGGAAATCTAAACGAGGCCCTTTGCGACAGTAAGCGTAGGAGAAGATGATGAATATGCTTTTGCCATCCAGTAGCTAAGATGGTGTGGATGGGCAATTGCAACGTGCCACGACTCACGCGCATGGAGACCCACCTCAGTATGCTCCATCCGCCTCCAAGGCATTACGCATTCATGTGCATTTCGATCTCCAAAGTCGTGCGAAATACTACAAATGGATTCATCAAGCCTCAGAAGGTTCTTGGGACCGGAATCTCCCTAAAATTCAAGAGGATTTAGCACCACCAGGTGCATGGTGGGGTATGAGTTATTACCCAGCTAACGTATGCCTTCCGATTTTATCGGTTTCTGACACTTGTGATTCTTGTGCGTAATT
>NC_090732.1:7857990-7885490 GCF_036898095.1 Palaemon carinicauda
TAATATATACTGTACATATATATTTATATAATATATATATATATACTGTATATATATTTATATATATTACATATATTTATTTATTTATATATATATGCTGTATATATATATATATAAATATATATATATATATATATGTATATATATATATATCCATACGGTACATACATATATATATATATATGTGTGTGTTATGTGTGTATATATATATATATATATACATATATACATATATGCATATATATATATATATATATACATACATATATACATATATACACACACACACACACACTTGAAAACTTTTGATATTATTAGAGAAATCAAGCAAATACTTGGCGAAGAAGGAAAGAGAGGAGTAGACGATAAATGAAAAGAGGCCGAGAATAAGTCCTTCTCTTAGTAACAGGGATGACGTCATCGTTCGAGCATGGATGGGGGCACAGAACAAACGGAGCGTTGGGGGGCGGGGGAGTCCGGTTGGGTTAGTGTGTTAGGCTGGGGGAGATGGATGGGTGGGATAATACCGCAGACTCACTCTCTCGCTTCTTCTTCTTCTTCTTCTTCTTTGGAATTTTATTTCTATGTGATGTTCCCTATCCCCCAGTTTTATTCAGTTATTGTTTCATTGCTGGTTATTATCCGTTTTCCATAATTTATTTTAAGCGTTTAATTCCTACCTTGTTTATTATTACTGGCAGTACCTTAGTATATTTTGGAATGTTAAAGATAAATTATGAAGATACCCTGTCTATTACCAGAGAAAATATTTAGTTTACCATAGTCAAAATTTCACTGTTGTTATTCATGTATTTGGTAAAAAGATATTTAGGATAATTTTCATATTTATTTATTACTCAAGAGATATGAATGAATAAGAACTACTGTTATTTTAATCTGATGTTTCATCGTCAAACCAAATGATATATATAGGTAGTGTTCTTATTATTTCAAAATTTATCAGTATATACTGTATACCTAAATGTTATTTAACATTTAGGTATACTTTATATATAAATTGTGATAACGTATTCAATTTGTTTTAGTACATACAAATTCTGAGTGGTGAGAGGGTTTGTTTATAGCCATGATAAAAAAAGCTTTACTAGCCAGGGCCACCTATACTAGGTTGGTTTGCTATGATTGATCATTCGAAAATCTTCCACCATCGCCAATCCGCTGTTGGGCAGCGTGGTGATGAAAATTGTCTAAACCCCAAACATGAATTGACATGTCTGAGGCCTTTGTCCTGCACAGTGGACTAGGAAGAGCAGCATTTGAAGTTGTTGTTGTTGTATATATTTATAAGTCTACTAGTCAAAATATGGCTATGTTGGAGTATGAATTTTTTTTTTTATTATTGAGCCAGTGAAGAAAGTCAGCTCATGGTCTCAAACTTGACGAATAAGGGTTTTATCCTCCTTTATTAATTAAAAAGTCAATATTGGCTTGCCATTTCTCTGAAAATTTTGGAAAAGACTTCCATAGTTGCACGAATCCTTTTCGGGAGATCGAACGATGGCGTAGGTCAGTCAAATCTTTCAAGAAATGTGGCGATAACCAGACTAGTTTTTATTCCAACTAAAGATTAGTTTGATTTTTATTAACTAAATTTGGTGTAATAGAATACTCTATTTCCCGTGTATTTATGATGAGTAAAATAACCCACAATGTATGAAAAATGAAATTTATTGAGCTTTGAAGGGACCATTTCCCTTCCCCTTCAGATAACAAATTTTTTTCTGAAGAGGAAGGGAAATGATCCCTTCGAAAGCTCAATAAATTTCATTTTTCATACATTGTGGGTTCTTTTATTTAGATTAGATATATTTTCTCTTTACATTTATTTAAGATGTACCTGATAATGGGTTATTGATTAAGTTTATATTAGATAGTGAAGAACTTTGACTAAATGAAAATTTCGTTTCCTATTTAAGTGTATTGGAAACCAAGGCAGATTTACCTAATGATTTATAACAACGATATCTGAAAACAATTTAAAGGTTTAAAGGCTGCTCTTGAATGGCAGAGGCAAGGAGCAGTGACAATGCTGACCATTATACATATGATCAGTGCCCAAACCCCTTCTCCACTCAAGCTAGGAGCAAGGAGGGCCAGTCAATGGCTGCTGTTGACTCGGCAGATAGACCTATAAGCTCCCGCAAACCCCCCATCCTTAGCTCACAAGAATGGTGATGTCGCAGCGACCAAAGGAACTAACGAGTTTGAGCGGGACTTGAACCTAGTCTGGCGATCACCAGTCAGGGACGTTACTACATCGCCCACCACAACCCTCTTATAGTCAATTTCTTTTAGCGATGCAGATTTGCACCGACTCGCAGCGGTGCCCTTTTAGCTCGGAAAAGTTTCCTGATCGCTGATTGGTTGGACAAGATAATTCTAACCAATCAGCGATCAGGAAACTTTTCCGAGCTAAAAGGGCACCGCCGCGAGTCGGTGCAAATCTGCATCGCTAAAAGAAATGGACTATAGTATAATAACTATTATTATCGTATATTTGATGGTATTTGAAGACAAATTGTGCTCGGAAATTATAGCTGACAAACGGCACAGGAAATGACCTTACAGTGGTTGACCGTTATATAGATTTATAACATGCAAATCAGACGAATCTATCTTTACTATACATGCTGGAGTCACCCTTATATTATATGGGCATAAAGGTTAAAGTTGCATGGAAATTAAAGAATGCAGTGTCACGCTCTGTTGCATTCATATATAACCCTTAAGTTACTTATACTTAAGGTCGATTTCGCTGTATGATTTGATTAGACATTTAGCCTTGTCAAGAAGCCTAAGAAGTTGAAGCTTTATTGATCAGATAGACTGAGTGCAATCATTTAGTGTCTCGTAGTCATTTGTATCTCTGTAGTATTATCACTTGGCTTGATAACTTTATAAGGATTTTTTTATTTGATTTTATTCCCACCTAATAGATTTCCCACTTTATTTTTATATTTATTTTTTAAAATTATTTATCAGGCAACTATATATATATATATATATATACACACACAAATTTAACTGAATGCTTTAAAAAATATCACACACATACACACACATTATATATATATATATATATATATGTATATATATATACACAAAATTAACTTAACGCTTTAAAAAATATCACACACATACACACACACATATATATATATATATATATATATATGTGTGTGTGTGTGTGTGTGTGTGTGTGTGCGTGTGCGTGCGTGTGTTTATTATGCCAATACTGGTTTTTGCTCTTTTATTGAATGAATCGTTGATTTTTATTGATACGTGTAAAAATCAGTTGGTAGTAAATTATGAGTCATACTAATTTCTTTACTTCACTCAACCATGAGAACTTACATGCTATCTCTGATATTGATCCAAGTTGACATTGGTGGAAGTCAAGGAATAACCGAGAGTATTTAGAAAATTATATATATTATTTTATTACCTCCGCCAACGAAGTTGTAAGGAGGTTACGTTTTCGCCCCTGTTTGTGTTTGTTTGCGAACAGCTTCCTGGTCACCTTTCTAATCGTAAAGTAATGCAACTTGCAGGGATTAACTGTTATGTAAAAACCTGGAAATGAATATATTTTGGAAGGTCAAGGTCAAAGGTCAAGAAAAACGTCCAATTCACGTAATCAGCCATAAGTTTGGACATTGTCACAGCGACTTCAAACTTAGTTCATATTTGAGTGTATGAAAATCCACGCCAATTAATACATGTTGAAGTCAAAGGTCAAGGAAAAGGTCAAGAAATAAGCTGCCGCGGCGGAGGTCTGCGCTCCACTGAGTGTCCCTCTAGTTGAATATGTATTCCTGTGATTAGTTATAACAAATGAAGACCAGGCGGCGTTGGCACAAGCGCGCAGCTGATCAGCTGTGGTTTGAAATTCAGTGTAACAAATGAAGAAAGCTGTGCGTGACACTTCTAAATAACTTCTGGGTTTAGGCCTTATGATTTTACTTAAGAAAGTTTATCTTAGATATGTTTCCTCTTGTAGGCTCAACTAGGACGAAGGTATAACTTGCGCTGTTAAAATTTGAATTCGCTTCACTCAAATGATATTCAGTATATATATTTTATTCTTTTTTTTAGCAAGAAACGTGATAAACAATGAACCATGAATATCAAAGCCCATGACGTCTTTAAAGGGCTAAATTTTAACAAATATGAGAATAAGATAATGTAAAAAAAAAAAAAACCTGCTTTGTATAATTCATGAGAAGTATCAGCTTGTATAAAGTTAAGTGTGCCATAGATGTCTTACCCTCTGAATCTAAATTATGTCACATGGATTTTATTATGTTTTTGTTTTGTTTTTTTGAGAAGTGGGCGTGGCTAGGTAGTCCTTTCGGAAAATAATAGAATAGTTCTAACTAGATAAGATGAATGAGGATAAGAGGAGTAGCACGAGTTTATTAATAACCTGAATTATTATTACAGTTCATTAAGGAAGATTCCGAAAAGAGCAACGTAACTAAATTTAGGCCTACTCATTTTGCAATGACAATCTTAGGAAATGGAAATTTCTCTCTCTCTCTCTCTCTCTCTCTCTCTCTCTCTCTCTCTCTCTCTCTCTCTCTCTCTCTCTCTCTCTCTCTCTCTCTCTATATATATATATATATATATATACATATATATATATATACATATATATATATACATATATATATATATATACATATACATATTATATATATATATATATATATTTATATATATATATATATATATATATAAAATCGTTATGACGTACTAAGGAGTAACAATCTTAGGAAATTGAAATTTCTCTCTCTCTCTCTCTCTCTCTCTCTCTCTCTCTCTCTCTCTCTCTCTCTATATATATATATATATATATATATATATATATATATATATATATATATACATATATACATATATATATATATATACATATACATATACATATATATATTATATATATATGTGTGTGTATATATATATATATATAAATATATATATATATAAAATCGTTATGACGTACTAAGGAGTAAACCATCGAGCTCTGTTCTCTGTCTTGGGTTGATATCATATTGATTCGAAAAAACAAGGCTTCATTTATAGGTATTTCTTAAGTTCTATTCTTCAGTTCAACCACTCTCCGATAGCTTGATTCTGAGAGAGAGAGAGAGAGAGAGAGAGAGAGAGAGAGAGAGAGAGAGAGAGGGAGAGGAGAGAGAGAGAGAGAGAGAGACCGCTACGTCATGATTATTTGAGCAGTAACTGTCCGGAAATTTGAACTTTACCCAAAGTATAGAGTTGCGTATTTACAGGGTGAAGTAAATATTGAACATCATGTTGCATTTCTAAAGAGAGAAGTTTTCTAAATCCTTATTTTCCTGGACATATAGGCATATAATGAAATTATTGGCTCATTAGATGTATTAAAAGCCGGTGCACACACTCACACATCATGCATTTGTAATAGTGAGGGTAGGGGAGGATTGGAATTTAATGTAAGAACTAAATTCTCCATAAATGGTAACACATCCATTTGGTATGCGTTCAAAATCCCATTTTATTGCTTTTGAATTTCTTTATGTATCACGTTAAAATTCCCCTTAATTTTATTAATGCGTACAGTTCCCTTGCTTGGAGGTACACTCGGGCACACTATTCTATCTTATTTTTCTTCCTCTTGTTTTGTTGAAGTTTTTATAGTTTACATAGGAAATATTGATTTTAATGCTGTTATGGTTCTTAAGATATTTTATTTTCCCTTGTTTCCTTTCTTCACTGGGCTATTTTCCCTGTTGGATCCCCTGGGCTTATAGCATCCTGCTTTACCAACTAGGGTTGTAGCTTAGCCAATAATAATAATAATAATAATAATAATAATAATAATAATAAAATGTGAATGTGTGCATATTTGGTTGTTCCATTCCATTGTTCCCCGTGGCACGAAGGACGCGGATTATCATCCTGTCTTATTTGGGGATGAAATCAAGGAACATTTTCCAAGTCAGTGATCGGAAGATATTGCTGAATCTACAGTAGGGTCAGTTTTCCTTTTAATCAGAGAGAGAGAGAGAGAGAGAGAGAGAGAGAGAGAGAGAGAGAGATTCTCCGAATAGTCTCGCCTCCTTTCCTTAAATGGAGATTCGCACAGCGAGGTTATGTAAGGCGGGGGTCCCTCAAGCTGCTAACTTGAAACCCTCACGGTTTTCCCCTGAGTGAATATGTGGGGTGTGTGTTTTATTATTATAATGATTAGGATTATTATTATTATTATTATTATTATACATATGTATTCATATATATATATATATATATATATATATATATATATATATGAGCGTATTCAGAAGAGTTACGATTTTACATCGTATTTATTTACTTCCATTTATGTTTATTTTACTGGTAAAGTATATTTAGTAAACAGCAGGGCAGATACATAAATAAGTAAAGCTGATAAGGATGGCCCCAGCCTACACATGACCAGCTACGAGGCGTGTATATTTACATGTCATCTTACGCTCTGTTAAGAGACAAGAATTTAATGGTCCATTATGGCCGCGTTTTACTTTCATTTTGCAGCCTCTCCTGAGCTTCTTCATATCTCCTGCGGGACAGTTAGGTCTTGAGGAAGAAAATTATACTTAGATGGGATGTAAAAGGAGTTAGACTTAATAATAAAGATTCGTTTATCTCTCCAAGATTTAAGTTAATTAAGATGGCTTCTGAATAGTTTCTCCATCATCATCATCTCCTCTTACGCCTATTAACGCAAAGTGCCTTGGTTAGATTTCGCCAGACGTCTCTATCTTGAGCTTTTTAAATCAATACTTCTCCATTCACATCTCCCACTTCACGCTTTATAGTCCTGAGCCATGTAGACCTGGGTCTTACAACTCTTCTAGTGCCTTGTGGAACCCATTTGAAAGTTTGGTGAATTGAGCTGTCTTGGGGAGTGCGAAGAGCATGCCCAAACCATCTCCATCTACCCATCATCATGATTTCATCCACATATAGCACTCGAGTAATCTCTCTTATAGTTTCAATTCTAGTCCTGTCCTGCCATTCAACTCATATTCTTCTGAGGGCTTTGTTCTCAAAAAAAAAAAAAAAAAAAAAAAAATTCTCCAATATTCTTTAGGAATTATAAATTTATTTGACCTACTAAAGCTTGTATGAGAAATGGTAATGGATGTTCCCAAATAGAGATAAATCATAAGTGCGAAAATTGTTTAACTCCTTGAAGTGCTAAAAATTAAGGTTGCTCCCCACCTAAGCGACCATTGTAGTTAGTAATAAAGTCGGGTAACTTGAAATCAATTTATTGAAGTTATACCTACGAAAACAGAATTAGAGGTAAACAAAGAATGCGGCCTAATTGTGTTTAACTTACCTTATTTGGGGAAAACATATTTTACATATGGTAGTTATGAACACGGGTAGATGGAGATTGTTTGGGCATGCTATTCGCACTCCCCAAGAGAGATTAGTTCACCAAGCTTTCAATTGGGCTCCACAAGCCACTAGAAGAGTGGGAAGACCCAGGCCTACATGGCTGAGGACTATAAAACGTGAAGTAGGAGAGGATGATTGGAGAAGCATTGATTTAAAAGCTCAAGATAGAGACGAGGCCCTTTGCGTCAATAGACGTAGGAGATGAAGATGGTGATACCTAAGTAAACCGAATTAGAAGTAAACAAATAATTCTACGTCGTTATGTTTAACCTACCTTATTTGGGGGGAAAATATTTTACATATTGCAGTTATGAACAGTAACTTGATGACAGTTTTAATGACTGTTTAGAATGTATTCTTTTTTTATTACCTTTTTTTTCGCCTCGAGCTTATGTTCACAGTTCCCCAGACCAGAAGATAAATTTGCTCTTATAGAAGAGTCGTTGTCCTGCAAACGAGTTCAGTTTGAAGTGAGATCAGCCAACAGGAAAGGCTATTTAAATGGAACACTGTTTGATTGATGAGGCTCGAGATGTTAACTGACAACACTAAAGACACCAGCTGTTTGTTTGGCGATGTGCATGTACTCACGCAATCACTTTTTTGTATTTCTTATGCATTTCTTCTTTCTTTGAAATCTATTCATTTTTTTCTTTGTGCTTTCTTACCATTTTTGTCACGTGATTCGTATAGATTCTTCTCTCTCTCTCTCTCTCTCTCTCTCTCTCTCTCTCTCTCTCTCTCTCTTTTGACCCAAGTGAATTCGTCTGTTCTATAACGAGAGATATATTTAGGATGTTCGCATCTCCCATCAACAGTATTTTCAAATTTTTCCTCTGCTTTCGTTCGTGATGTGGTTTCCAGTTTGGAGAATGAATGATGATGCTAAGATTGCAGCATTCAATAAATACTACTAAAACTCTACTCTTTTGCTGGCAGGAAGGCAATGAAAGACGTATTGTATTTTTGGACTCACTGGAAACTTATAAAAATAACCATTGGAATACTAATGAAGGAAAACCTGGCCTGTCTAGAATTTTCTTATTTTGATGCCATTTAAAATTCTATGTATATTAGACGTTCAAACTGATCGACAACTGATCTTTCAACAAGTTCATTTAACTTAACGTTAGTTTCTCTTGGGAAGTACTTAATAGATATGAACTTGAGTAAAATATTGAAGAAATGTTAAATTTATCCTGATAATGTGTGAAAGATTTTCCTGGGAGAAAAAGCGACTGAGAAAAGTCGTTTAGCAAGATACAAATACTATTTGCGTCTTTGATTCCATTGTTCTGAAGTTTTTGAAATCTTAATTTCCAGGCCTTTTAATGAATGAACTGTTAAATTTTGCTACACTGCTGTTCTATTTAGGTTTGGGTAGCTACCAATGAATTATAGACATTGCTAGCTAATAAACTTCTCTGACTATTCCCATAGCTCTAATCAGATTTTAAGTATTATGGAAATAGCTGCTGGCGACTGATTTAAGAAATCATAATAGTGTGAAGATAGAATTTGAGTATATGTAAAGATTCCAGCTATTTTGGGGCTCTCTGTCAACTAGATAAAGTCCTTTAGAGTTCTCTTGCTTGAGTGTACAATCGGGTACACTATTCTATATAATTTCTCTTCCTTTGTTTTGTTAGTTTTTATAGTTTATAAAGGAAATATTTATTTTATTTTATTGTTACTGTTCGTAACATATTTGATTTTTCCTTGTTTCCTTTCCTCACTGGGCTATTTCCACTGTTGGGGCCCCTGGTCTTATAGCACCCTGCTTTTCCAATTAGGGTTGTAGCTTATTAAGTAATAATGATAATAATAATAATTAGATGGTTTTCCACATTTCTTCAATAATTAACATACAAGCTCATGAGCATTTTTTGTGACATGTTCATTCTAAGTACATTACTGAAACTGTGAACAGCCCCCAAATGCTGTAAATAAACTATGATTAAAAGAGACTTATGTCATCCTGTTAAAAATGAAAGCATTTTAACTTCATGTATGATAATATCGAAATTATTTTTTAATATTACCAAATTAATCGTTGCAACAGATTATAGTAAATTTGCTTCCTCATATTTATAGCATTAATATAAATTTTGTAAACACTGATAACTTCAATGTTTTATACGGCAAAACAGCTTTACACCTGAACATTACTGCTGTTATAATAGAATTAATTTCGTAGATGCGAGGCTTTGCTGGGCAAAAAAAGATGTTATGAAATACCAATTAAGTTGTGCAAGTTTTTTTTCTTTTTAATTCGAACATGAGAAATGCCAAGATAGTTTTAAAATCTGTATTTGTATTTGCTTTAGCTTGGTCATAGAAACCACTGTCGATTTTTGAGCTTCTCTTTTTATTATTGTGACCCATTACCGAATAAACACTACTTCCAAGTTATATGGTTTGAACATAATTTGGACTTTGGTAGTTTCATCATACTGAAATGTTTCTTCAACGGCAGGGCTTAATTCTTAGACTTAGCTGTTAATGTATAGGTTATTGATGAAATCAGATGGTTATATGAAAAGTATTTAAAAATATTTACTTATTTATCTTGAGTTTATTTCCCATATTTTCTCTTCAATGAAGAATTATGTCTGTTAAACCGGTGTAAGAAAAAGAATCCGGCAAATATGATAGTATGTCCTACGATGACTGCTGTAGCCGTTTTCTTTGGATACTCAAAAGTAATATATAGAAAATGGATATAGTTATATGCTAGATATTTTAGGGGATACTCAAACTGTTAACGTGACTGTAACCATTGAAGACCTTGCCACGTTAAATATTTCAAGACTTTAACTGAAAATGTAAAAATTATTTGATAAATTAAATAAATTGATTTAGGTGAGGGATAAATTAATAGATATACTAAGCGAAAAACAAGTTCACCAAGACGTAACGAAGCAGTTTACTAATGTAAGGTGCTATTTCTGCATTTTACATCAATATTATACGCTTTTGAATACTTAAGGTGATTTTTTTTAAATGTAAGTTTATATCATTTTCCATTTACTCATCTTTATGATTAAGTAAGACTTACTGGTTGCTCTTTATATTTGATCTGCAGACGGGTCTCATTACCTCAGAAATAGATAATTGACATAAATGCTTCATAATAATGGTATGCTTCTGGCGTTTATTTTAATGCTAACGTTTTACCTTTTGTGGACCCAAAACTACTCGTAAAAATATATATTTATTTCATAAGTAATGATATTAACATTTGAGTCAATAGTTACAGGTGATATTAAGTCCAAAAATAAGAGACAAAGAAATAAAGGTAATACTGAAGGTTTAAAACATTATGTATAATTTATATTTAGAATCTAACCCAATATCCCCCTCTCATGACAGGTGAGATTTGTATAGCTATTACGTGTCCTGTTGAAGCGTTATATAATAAGCCTTTCAGAGCTTGTGGAAGGTGACACACCTCCCAACCGTACTTGGGTAAATTTATTCCACTTTTGCTCCAATTTTGGTCTTTGTGATCACCTATTATCTTTCCTCGAATCCTGTAGACCTTTTTTTTTATTATTTGAAATAGTTTTCTTTAATATACGCGAAACTTTTCCTATTCTTTATTTGTTTATCATAGTCTTCCGCCCAACTGTAAGTGAGGATGGCATTGATTTAATAACATTGTGTCTTTTTTCGTTAACGTTTTATTATGCTGTCATTTAAAAAATTATATATATTTTTTATTCACAGTTCGGGTATAAATCCACCTATTTGAAATATAAACGTAATAACTTCATAAAGTACCGTATTATTATTATTATTATTATTATTATTACCATCATCATCACTACTACTACTACTACTACTACTACTACTACTACTATTATTATTATTATTATTATTATTACTACTACTACTACTACTACTACTACTACTACTAGCTAAGCTGCAACCCTAGTTGGAAAAGCAAGATGCTATAAACCCAAAGGCTCCAATAGGGAAAAATAGCCCAGTGAGGAAAGGAAACAAGAAAATGGATAAACTATATAAGAAGTAATGAAGTTAATAAGATAATTCACTTAAGTATCCCCAGCCGTAAATTGGTGTCGCTTTGTTTTCTTCAAAGGATGAACCTCATCATTGTAGTTTGGGATCAATACTTCTGGTCCGCCCGTAAAGGTCATGAAACGACATACAATGAGAAGGTGTTAATCATTCAGGGGTCGTTGTCCTTTGAGAGAGAGAGAGAGAGAGAGAGAGAGAGAGAGAGAGAGAGAGAGAGAGAGACTCATTTCAAATATTTTTTTCCTGCAGCAGTTGTACATTGCAGTTGAAATATTCGTTATATGAAAATATAATTTTGTTTGGCCTTTTCGCGTTCTACGCCACCCTTAAGTGAATTCGTCGATTAAGTTTTATTTAGTATGTTGTATGTATGAAGATTTTAATTCATTATTTAGTCTGGTTTTATTTCCGTTGCGCATACCAACACGCACACACATACACTCACACACACACATTTTGTGTGACGTTGAAGTCCTGGTTTGTGAAATTTATTTAACCAACCATAGATGTTTAATTCCAGATGTAAAGATGAATTGGTATAACTTATAAAACTTGAACCTACTATACGGTTTCTAGTTGATATTGCATATTTCACAACATGCTTTATTCATTTAAAAATGCAAAGGAAGACTTAGAATAAAAATATTAATTTAATGACAACACGATAATGTGTGTTATAAAGTTATTTTGTTGTAATTTATGGAGCTGCAGTTTATAGGTAGCTGGTAACAATACCTGGTAAAAAGGAAGCTACACTAGTATATTAGCCACTCTAATTTAATCCTCTCATTTGTTATATGAAATTGATATTGTCGGTTGTACATGTTACATGAAATTGAGATAGCTGGGTGTACGTATTGGAATGTGCCAATATTACTATTATTAGTGAAAGTTGTAATAGAGTTAGTGATTCAGAGTTTTAGAAGAAAATATTACCTACAAATAAACTCACTATAGGTAACTTTACTTAACTGATATAATCCGATTACACATCAAGCCTTGCTGAATTATAAAGATTTTTTTATATTTACATTTTGAAATTCAAAAGTTCAAACTTGCAGCAAATGTTTTCATATTGAACAGGCTGATATAAGTATTTTTATAGTTTTTACATGAAATAGCGGTTTTAATGTTAATGTTTTTAAAATGTTTTATTTCAATTGCTAATTACATCTTATATCTTTTATTTATCTCCTTACTTCCTTTCCTCACTGGGCTATTTTTCCTTGTTGGAGACCTTGCTTATATCATCTTGCTTTTCCAAATATGGTTGTAGGTTAGCTAATAATAATAATAATAATAATAATAATAATAATAATAATAATAATGATGATGATGATGATGATGATATCGCAAAACACACATCGAGATATTGTTTACATCTCGTTATCTGTAACTGTTATGTGTGTGTATGTATATATGCATAATCTTTTGTTTTTATTTCATCCCAATTAACCTTATTTTTTTTTGTTTTTCCTCAGGTAAGACAAGACACTAGAATGTCGAAGGTGTTCGGGCGATACTTGGTGAGTTCATAATTATAATGTTTTCTATAGTTCACATTTATAGAAGGAAACGACAGGTTTAAGTTAGTGTGAAGTGCTTACCGTACAGTGTATATATATATATATATATATATATATATATATATATATATATATATATATATATATATATATATATATATATTTATATATATATATATATATATATATATATATATATATATATATGTATGTATATATATATGTGTGTGTATATATATATATATATGCATTCATATTATATATATATATATATATATATATATATTTTTTTTTTAAAGTATAGATAGGTATATACATTATTTGTATATATAATCTATTTTTTTTTTGCACGTAAAGTATTATAACTATAAGTAAAGAATTTCGTAACATAAGAGAGAGCCAACGGGTCGATGAAAAATGAATCTGGCTGTGTTGAACAAAACCACGTTTAGAACGTTAAATCAATTGGCCGTACACTATTGGAGGAACTCACTTTTCAGTTGCGTGTGTATATATATATATATATATATATATATATATATATATATATATATATATATATATATATATATACACACATATATATGCACACATATATATATGTGTGTGTGTGTATTTATGTATGAATGTGTGAGTAATATGTATATATTTATATATATATGTATATATATATATATATATATATATATATATATATATGTATGTATGTATATATATGTGTGTGTATGTGTGTGAGTAATATGTATATATATATATATATATATATATATATCAATAAATAATTAAATACTGTTATTGTTTATATATAGTACATATATACACAAATATGCATACATTATATATATATATATATATATATATATATATATATATATGTGTGTGTGTGTGTGTGTGTATACATATACACATATATATACGTACTATATACTTCATATGCATATACAGTATATATACATAAATAACAAGGAAAAGAAATGGACGTAGGCAGGACATATAATAAGGATGATAGATAATAGATGGACACCAAGAATAAAAGAAGGGGTCCCTAGATATTGCAAACGAAGTAGGAGAAAGAAGAAAAGACGGAGAATTGACGAGCTAAGAAAATTTTCTGCTTTAGATTGGCATAGAAAGACCATAACTAGAAACGTGTGGAAGGACTTGTGTGAGGCATTGTCCTGCTGTGGACTGGCAACGGCTGATGATGATTATGTATGTATGTATGTATATATATATATATATATATATATATATATATATATATATATATATATATGTATGTATGTATGTGTGAGTGAATTAATTGCGTGCAGTTGCAAACTATGTAAATGTGAATGTAAAACATTTTTAACATTCTCTTGTTGCTCCCCAAATTAGAACTTTTCCATTAATTATGCCATGCACGTACATTTAATTTGCTCATGTTGATAATTAATGCTCTACATTCCCCATCTCCGTTAAAGGCAGCCATGACAGTGCCACTTAGAAAATAAATGAATAAATAAATAAATCCTTTGTGTGCGCTATGTAGAATTTCACCGCCTATTTATATCGTTTAACTTCATCCTTTGTATTTATTTTATTTAGCCGGTTTAACAAATGTATTTCTGTGTCCCCTTAGGAAACATTTATACAACCCAAGTGACTTGTGGAATAAAGTAATGGTTAATTAACTAATTTCAAATCATTACCTACGCTGTTTAGAAAAAAAATCGTTATTTTAATCGGAAATTCTTCGTAAAATTATACTGTTCTTAGCCGTATCTCAGTAAAATACAGGCGACCGTAATTTTCCATACTCCGTTATTATATTTAACGGGTTGGTGACCGTAATATCACTCCTTTACGTCAATATATCCGTTTTTAAAAAGGTAAAAATTCCTAGAATAAATTTTGCCAAGCATTCACGGTTTTTTTAATGCAAGTTTTTAAACAGTGTATCAGACTTCCATATACTGTAGTTACTGTACGGTCCAGATCTTTTGTAGAACAAACACATTGATTTCTGGAGCAAACCGCTACGATGGCTGTTGTATATCCCACTGCCTTTTTTTGTAACCACAAAATAACTTCCCCCACACAACTACTCTCATACTGTACACGCCAGCAGGCTTATCCCACGGAGTTAGGGTGAAGGATGTGCGTGAGTGTGCGTTTGTGTGGAGAGTCGGAGCTTTTTTGTTTCACTTGCTTATAAGATAATTGATATATGTAGATGCCAATTACATGTCACAAAAATCATTAGATTCTGGACCTAAGGATTTTTTTTTTTTTTTAATTTATTTATTTATTTTTTATTTTTTATTTTTTTTTTTTTGAGGTGTCCCTCGTGATTCTTTTTGTCTTTATTAGATACTAGATCAAATATCTCTTCAATTGTCCCGAATTCGTATACACTACTGCTGTTATGTTCCTAAGGCTTAATATTTTATAAATTTTGCTTTTAAAGAAAGGAAATGTGAAATTTTAAGGTCAACCTTGCCTCTGATAATTTTCTGCTTCACTGAAATTGCAATCTTATAAGTTTGAAACTAAACAATATACTTCTTGTACTTCAAATAATCTCCATTCGTCGTGTGCTCGTTTACGAAATATCAAATAAATGAGAATAATCTTTTATTCTATCCTTTTTTCGATCTCTTTCCATGTTTTCAAAATAGAATAGATTTTTTTACGGGACAAAAACTACTCATGTAAAACATTTGAAATACGTAACTGTAAAGATAAATCTTTGTTTTGAAAATAGAATAGATTTTTTTTACAGGACCAAAACTACTTAGGTCAAACTTTCGAAAGATAACTGCAAAGATTGAATGCAATGTTTTTCCGATCGTTATTCGTGTTTTGGAAATAGAATAGATTTTCTACAGGACCAAAACTGCTTTTGTAAAACATTCCAAAGACATAACTGTAAAGATTGGTTGCAGTTTTTTTTCTGATCTCTTTCCATGCTTTGAAATTTGGATTTTTTTTTTTGGGGGGGGGACCAAAACTGCTCGTGTAAAACATTCGAAAGACGTAACTGCAAAGATAGATTGCTCGCGTGCCTTTAGGTCCCTAAATTTTTATACTCGTTCCCAACTTGTTTTTATTCTTTTCGGGCTTGCAAGAATCCTGCTAACTGTTTGTGGTTCATGTTTGTTTGGTGTTTTATCTCTTTGCTTGCATGAAGCTGCATTGTCTTTTAGATCTCCTCTATTGTTTGCGTCAATTTTATTCTCTCACGACCTTCTTATCCTTTGTGTCAGTTCTGTCTTCCTGGATAGCTTTCTCTTATACAATAAAGTCATTTCGTGTTTTATTGTTGTTGTTGTTGTTGTAAAGATAGAAACATTTAATTTAATGTTGTTATTGTTCTTACTTTAAGGTTGTTATTGTTCTTAAGATATTTTAATTGTTCATTATTTCTTTCTTATTGTATTTATTTCCTTATTTTCTTTCCTCACTGCGCTATTTTTCCCTGTTGGATCCCTTGGGCTTATAGCATCTTGCTTTTCCAACTAGGGTTGTAGCTTACCTAATGATATTAAGAATAATAATAATATTAAGAATAATAATCATATTAAGAATAATAATAATAATAAATAATAATAAAAACAAAAGTAATAATAATAATAATAATAATATAAATAATATCCATTAGTTGCATTATATTCTGCTTCTTTGTTCTTTCTTTTCCTTGTTCCATCCGCTTACTTCATCCACCTTTATCTTATCACGTCCCTTGATATTTACCAATTTCTCTCCTTCTCTATCTCTCCTAACGCCTCCCTTGCCAGTCCTTCGTGCCCAAAGGAAGGAAATAAAACTTTCGCGCTGTGTCAAACTTACTGTCATCTATCATACCCCATCCCGGCGGGAGAAGTCATACTCTGGAGGAAGGCCGGAGATTGTCGTTTGTGGGTGGTAGAAGTTGAGGCCCAAAATGACTTTTAGTTTTTTTATTTCAGGAAGAGTGCAATAGAGATATGTAGGCCTGAATGTTTCGTTCCTGATAGTCATTTGAATTCCAGGGTCGCCTACGGTTTAGTTGTGATTTTGTAAATTTAAATTTGATGTAAATGAAAATTCTTCTAATGTTTATCTTAGAATTTTGTGCTTTATAAATTCCATATTTATCTTGTTGGAAAGGCTTTCAATTATCACGAGAAAATAATTTTATAAATTACTGCTGAACTAATTTTTAATCAATTTTATTGCATTAAATTTTCCTTTTTATCTCCAGTGTTGATCTAATTTTTAATATTTTTTTTTTGCATTAAATTTTCCTCTATCACTATTGAGAAGTCCTATCTTAGTGCTGACCTATGATTTAATCAATTTTATTGCATTAGATTTCCCTTTCTATCACTATTGAAAACCTTTATATTAGTGCTGATCTAATTTCTAATTAATTTTATTGCATTAAATTTTCCTTTTTATCACTATTGAAAAACTTTATCTTAGTAAAAAAGAAAAGTTGAAAATCAAAAGCATCTTAAAAATATAGAGTACCAATAAGCCAGCACCTTCGTACGTGGAATTCTTGATAGACAGAGAATGCTTCATTGAATGTCTTTCCTATTGGAACTGTGGGTTGAACGGATGTGGGTACGAATGTGGGATGTTGTGGAGTTATGCTCTTGATGTGGGTACGCTAGAAGAATTTTCTTGTTGCTTGAAAGAAACTTGGAAGATCTGATTCCAAGTGTGGAACGTTCATTGTTATATTATCTACTGTATATTGTACATTAAATTTGAATGTACAAAAATAACATTAGATAAGGAAGAAAATCTCCAATTTTCTGACTGATTAACGCCTCTCTCTCTCTCTCTCTCTCTCTCTCTCTCTCTCTCTCTCTCTCTCTCTCTCTCTCTCTCTCTCTCTCTCACTTTTTGTGCTACTCTCTCTCTCTCACTTTTTTTGTGCCTCTCTCTCTCTCTCTCTCTTATGTTTTTGCTACCTCTCTCTCTCTCTCTCTCTCTCTCTCTCTCTCTCTCTCTCTCTCTCTCTCTCTCTCTCTCTCTCACTTTTTGTGCTACTCTCTCTCTCTCACTTTTTTGTGCCTCTCTCTCTCTCTCTCTCTTATGTTTTTGCTACCTCTCTCTCTCTCTCTCTCTCTCTCTCCTCTCTCTCTCTCTCTCTCTCTCTCTCTCTCTCTCTCTCTCTCTCTCTCTCTCTCTCTCACTTTTTGTGCTACTCTCTCTCACTTTTTTGTGCCTCTCTCTCTCTCTCTTATGTTTTTGCTACCTCTCTCTCTCTCTCTCCTCTCTCTCTCTCTCTCTCTCTCTCTCTCTCTCTCTCTCTCTCTCTCTCTCTCTCTCTCTGTACTCCTCATGCGACATTAGACTTTGGTTTTGAAGCTCATTATGAATATATGTCCTTTTGCAACAGACTATTGCAAGCCGATAACTCGAGACATTTCCTTGTTTTCAACAAGTTTGAGCCGGAAGAATTGTACAAACTCTTCTGGAAGAGTTGATAATATTTTCAACGTTATTTTGAGTAATGTCAATGCTAACCATAAACTGAGACATGTAAATACACTGTTTAGAAAAAAAAATAACGTAATTTTAATCGGAAATTCTCCGTAAAAAAATATACTGTTCCCAACCGTATTTCAGTAAAATACAGTCGACTTTATATCCTTACTTTGTTATTATATTTAACGTATTGGTAACCGTAATATCACTCCTTTACGTTAATATATCCGCTTTTAAAACGGTAAAAATCCTGGAATAAATGTTTCCAGACATTTATCGTTTTTAATGGAAATTTTTAACAAAGGATAGTATTAGGATTGAGAAAGTCGAAGTGATACGAATTAATCTTGTTTTCCTCAGAAAATGGATATTCCATCACCATTCGCATTCTCTTTAATCACTCCTGTCTTTACACCTCTGCCTCCTTGTAATAAACAGTGATTGAAGCAGCAGAAACGACACCCAATCATTTAACAATCTGTCGATCTTTCGTCAATGATTAAATCAGTGTCAGACATTGTCTGAAGTCTTTCTCGTGTTTATATAAATTCTTTCTTTCAATTCACCGTCTGCTAACCAGGCTGTTGCCATTTAGATTGGACCTTTGCATGCATTGGCCTCCTTTATCGGTGTAGGATTTATATTCACATGTTTAAGCGTTGTTCGTGATTTAGCGTGATTTCTGTGAAAGGGGATCTCGGTTATTATGGTGGTTGACGCAAAGATGGCTGCTGTTTCATGCTCTGTAAAGAAAAATTCCTTTTAAACAAGTTAATCAATGCGATATGATAAAAAATATTTTGAGAAATAGGATATTAGTTGCTTGGCTGTTTCCTGATTTTATCATTATTTACCCGTTGAGGTACTACCGCTAGAGAGTTATTGGGTCCTTTGACTGGCCAGACAGTACTATATTGGATCCTTCTCTTTGGTTACGGATCATTTTCCGTTTGCCTATACATAGGCTACACCGAATAGTCTGGCCTATTCTTTACATATTCTCCTCTGTCCTCATGCTCCTGACAACACAGATTACCAAACAATTCTTCCCTCGCTCAAGGTATTAACTACTGCAATGTAATTGTTTAGTGGCTACTTTCCTCTTGGTAAGGGTAGAAGAGACTCTTTAACTATGGTAAGTAGCTCTTCTAGGAGAAGGACACTCCAAAATCAAACCATTGTTCTCTGGTCTTGGATAGTGCCACAGCCTCTATACCATGGTCTTTCACTGTCTTGGGGTAGAGTTCTCTTGCTTGAGGGTACACTCGGACACACTATTCTATCTTATTTCTTTTCCTCTTGTTTATTTCTTTAATAATTTATATGTGAAATATTCATTGTAGTGGTGTTGCTGTTCTTAAAATATTTTATGTTGGGTATTATTTTTTTTTTCTTGTGGTTTCCTTGTCTCCTTTCGTCACTGGGCTATTTTCCCTGTTGTAGCCGTCGGGCTTATAGTATTCTGCTTTTCCAACTAGGGTTGTAGCTTAGCAGGTGGTAATAGTAATAATAATAATTTCTTCAAATGGTCCTTTTATTAATCTAGAAACTTTTTCTAGCAAAACCATGTCACTCGGTTTACATGAAAAAACGTATGGGTTAACTCTCTGAATAAATGAGATAATAACTTGATTTGTAATGTATTCATGACAAGTTATTATTTTGTTGAAATGGACTATGCCGCAATATTTAGGCGTGATCTGAATATATTAGTTGTATATTGTTTATCCATATTTTGCATGTATTGATGCAATAGTATATTTATTCATATTACATGGTTTCCCTCTGTTTTAGTGGATTGTATTACACAAACAAACACACACACAATATATGTATATATATATATATATATATATGTGTGTGTGTGTGTGTGTGTGTGTGTGTGTATGTATACATGCATACATAATACTCAAAGTTATGAATGGGTTACTTGGCAGTGCATTTAATGTATTGTTGTGAGTTGCATCCAGAGAGGAAAATGCCTGGCCATTTTACACACACACACACACACACACACACTGCATTTTTTCAGTTCTGCTGTTACCAACTCGCTCGATATATGGTGGACCGTATCGTTATTATCGAGCTCTCTTTTGTGATCACGAGAGGCTTTACGATGAGTTCAGTGACAAAGGGCCGTCTGGGGTAAGTGACCGAAAGACACCTGCCCTCACACCTGTTCGGAAGTCCTAAAATATGTGGTTGTTAGGTTAGCACCTGTGACTGCCGCTATTTTGATTCATAGAGATTTAATATATATATATATATATATATATATATATATATATATATATATATATATATATATTCAAATAATCCATATATTTGAATACCTTATTGTGTGAATTCTCTTATCGACCTCGGGATCTGGGTTTGATAAGAGAATCCAGATATTAAGGTATTGAAATATATGGGTTATTTGAATATGAAAAAACGTCTAAATGGGCAATATATATATATATATATATATATATATATATATATATATATATATATATATATATATGTTTTTTAATTGCTCTGTTAGATTTAATATGGTTTTAACCTTTATTAATTACCAAAGTATTATAGGTAAAACAAAATATATTTTAAAATATTAGGTAACCTTATTTCGGCATTTCAGACGTACTGTATATTTTTATGTATTTCTTTGTTTAATAACTTTTTTTCATGTGTGTGTTGTCCTGTAATGTGTTCCCATCATAAATTTAAACTTCTTTAGAATTGTCTTCTTTAGAATTGTTAAGTAGTTTTAGAACTTAGACAGGGTTTGGGGATTAAGAAGTTTCAAAGTTGCCAGCTGACAGAAGTGGTTGAAGTCTTTAGGGTAATTAAATGTGCATCACTTCTTTATTTCTTTATTATCAATTCTTTTCAAAGCCAGCGTTTGAGATTCTAAATGTTTTTTTTTAACTTTATATAATGAAGAAAATAATTTGGTAAACTTGGTTGAGTGCCAAAATGTATCTACTTACTTCTAGTCATACGCAAGCAATCATGCGCCCTATTACGGACACACACACATATACATATATATATATATATATATATATATATATATATATATATATATACATATATATATATATATATATATATATATATATGCACATACATACACGTTTAAAGAATAACAGAATGGGTCCCTAGATATTGTAAAAGAAGCAGGGGAAGGAAGAGAAGACGATGGATTAACAAACTAAGAAAGTTTGTGTGTGTACAGATACAGACAGACCATAAACAGAAACAAGTGGAAGGAAATGTCTGAGGCCTTTGTGTTGTAGTGGACTAGTAATAGCTGTTGATATATATATATATATATATATATATGTGTGTGTGTGTGTATAATGATAGACAGGTATTTCTTCCCTACACTGTACTTGAGACAGAGATTGATGTAGGGTGGAGCAGTGAACCTTTCTTAAATTGGATTCCAAAGATACTTTCCAAGAGCAGAGGGGCGACGTTTGAGTGATCTATCAGTCTTAGATCAGAGGAAAGACCTTTAATATATTTGTAGTGAGAGAGAGAGAGAGAGAGAGAGAGAGAGAGAGAGATAGAGAGAGAGAGAGAGAGAGAGAGAGAGAGAGAGAGAGAGAGAGAGAGAGAGAGAGAGAGAGAATATATCCCCTACCTTTCCATCTCTTTGATTTACTTGATCTTCTCTACTTTTCCCGTCGTCAGTACGTATTTTATTTTCCCATTTGAAGAGGGTAAGGGAACATATTTCTTGCGACACTTTAACAGGCAAGAAAGTCGTCTCTGTCCGAGTGTTTATCCAGCGTGTTCAGATAGAATCATTGATGGATTGTTAAAGAAGAAACGAGAACGCGCCTTGCCGTTATCTTTGTTTACAACATACGTTCCTTGAGACGATGAAAATTTAACATGGGCTTTTTGTTTACTTCGCGCTTGTTTACTCCCCATGTTGTTTTTTAGGGATTTTTTCCCCTAATAATTAAGAAAGTTCTTTGTCAGCCTCAATATCCTTATCAAAGAAAAAAGAAAATTTCTATTTTTACCAATTAGACTCGCCTTAGGCTTCTTATTTTCGTAAGGGCGTTCTTTCTTAACGGTGTATTATGTAAGATTAGTATTAACTTTTGTGTACATGTATCTTTTTTATAAGCAGCGGAATTTGTTTGATTATTTTGATGATTATTGTTTTGCATAATTGACTTGATTCTTTATCTTCTTAGGAACTAAAAGAATTTAATTTCATATACATAATATAAACTTAAAATAAAAAAAATAAATAATTTTTTCATTTAATGAGTTGCTCGTATTAGACGCGTCAGAGCAACTTCCTCAAAGCTAAAAATTTAGTATTTTCTCTATGAATTATTTTATTATCTTTGTTTTTTTTTTATGATTTTTCAATTTCAGATTTTTATTCTAATTTGGTTTCGGCAATGTTTTTACCAATACACGAGGTGATATTGCAATCGTTCAGTGTCAATGTAGAACCTCTATGTGTTGATCTTATATAATTTTTCATTATTTTCGTTCATTCCATTTGGTTGAAAGGTATATTTTGGGAACACTAGCTACGCAAATATCTTCCCTCTAACTTGTTTTAAGTGTGTTTGTTCGATAGTAGTGATATTGATGGTAGTATTAATCACTTTCCTAGGCATTTTCACATTTCAAATAGCCTTAATATTTGTTGAAGGTTTTAAATTAGCAAGATATGTTTATACTATTTAGCGTTGACCTCACGCTCGACATATCTTGACATATCTCACTTGTTACATGAGCGAATGTGTAAATTCTTTTATTTAAGAGCAATAATTATAGGGCTAATAATCATCATCATCATCTCCTGCTACGCCTATTGACGCAAAGGGCCTCAGTTAGATTTCACCACTCGTCTCTAACTTGTGCTTTTAAATCAATGCCTCTCCATTCATCATCGACCACTTCACACTTCATAGTTCTCAGCCATGTAGGCCTGGGTCTTCCAACACTTCTAGTGCCTTGTGAAGCCCAGTTGAAAGTTTGGTGAACTAATCTCTCTCAGGGATTGCAAAGAGCAAGGCCAAACCATCTCCATCTACCCCTCCCCATGATTTCATCCACATAGGGCAGGGCTAATAATAATGCAAGTTATCTCTTTCATTATTTAAACAGACGAATCTTAATCTCCGAAAATTTGACAACGAAAGAAAATTCTTTTCAGTATCTTTTACCTTGATGTATTTTCTGTTGGATATTCTTAGTAAGCGACTTACTTGTAAGGCTTCGAGCAACAAGTCTTTTTGGGGTCTTGTTTGTCCGCTTGTTTATATTTATAAAGGTTTGTTTTTGTTTGTTCGTTTCCCATGACCGCGTTACCACTACTGTAATTGGAAGGTCAGGTCACGTGATCCGAGGTCATTATTTGGGTGTTAACTATTTTGTGATGATGGGACGGACCAGTTGTATTAGATTAAGGGGTTGATGGGGAACATGACTTGTACATTAGCTGCTATTTTATGTATTTTGTAATGCGCTCTTCTATCTTCCATATATTTTTTTTATTTTGTTACTTTATTTTTTTTTTGGTTAGTTATGACTTGAAAATATATTTATATATATATGGTTATATATATAAATTCTTCAAAACTTATATTAACTTGGGGTAACACTATTTTTTTACGATGAAATGTCAAATAATGCTAAAAGTAGCTCGGATATTAATTTTAAACATTATTTTATACACAGAAATAGAAACTATTACTAGCAGCAGTGTTAGGACTACTCATATTGTTATTATAATAATGATAGTTATTATTATTAATAATAGTATTATTATTAATATTATTATTAATATTATTAATATTAGTATTGGTACTAGTAGTAGTAGTAGTAGTAGTAGTAGTAGTAGTAGTAGTAGTAGTAATAATATCATTATTATTCAAAGCACATTCATACCCTCATTAACCTAGTTTGTAAGCCTCCATGGAATAGAATGATCATAAAATGCTAGAGAGAGAGAGAGAGAGAGAGAGAGAGAGAGAGAGAGAGAGAGAGAGAGAGAGAGATTGTACCAGAAACTGGTGAAAATTAAAAATTCCTCCAGAGAGTTGAGTGCATAGTTCCACCCTGGAATCCTAATATCTTAATGTGCGTTGCTGCTCCTCTGCCCATATTTGCACTGGCTGGAATTATGGGGAGATTAGCCCGAATTACAGATAGTATTTCATCATTTTCTTACTTTGTGTTGGATTATTTTATCTTATTTTATCCCATAGGCGATTGTATTATTATTATTATTATTATTATTATTATTATTATTATTATTACTTTCTAAGCTACAACCCTAATTGGAAAAGCAATCTTATTTTGTTCCATAAATGATTTTATCTTTATTATTATTATTATTATTATTATAATTATTTGGTAACCTACAACCCTATTTGGAAAAGCAGGATCCTATAAGCCCTAGGGGTCCAACAAGGAAAATAGCCTAGTGAGGAAAGGAAATAAGGAAAAACTACAAGTTTAAGAACAATAATAACATTAAAATGTTTTTTATATGTAAACTATAAAAGACTTGAAAACAACAAGAGGATAAAAACTTGAAAATAATAAGAGGAAGAGAAACAAGGTAGCATTTCATGGTGGGATATTATTTGTTTTCTGTCGAAAAAACTAAATAATTATGTTTATTTTTATTTTGTGTTATTTATTATTGTAATTTTTAAACTGAATAGTATTTAAAATTACTTCCTGAATACAGTCATTACAGCAATGAACAGACAATGATAAATTAATTAGATATTTTATAATTGATTAGGTTCTGTCCATTTCAGGATTGACCTCAAGAAGGCATAAATTATTACTTCCTATAATTCTTATGTAATTAAAAACATGAACATCATACGGTAAAATAAACTGTTATTGGCAAGTGTCATTTGACGCGTCTATCCATAACAAGAATATAATGAAAATAACCAGAGCATAGCATTGAGGGGAGGTGTAGAAGCAATGGGGGGGGATGGAGGTATGGGGCCGTCAGACACGGAGGGAGGCGGTGGTTGGTGTCTGGGAACAGCTTCACTTGCAGGTTTAGGACCACCTCCCGGCGCGGGTTTTCAAGAGTCGCTCGGGTGGGAACAAGTTACTGCCGCTCTAGCCACCACAGAGGACAGAGCGTATCGCACCGGGCCTTCTCTTGTCTCTCTGTCTCGCTCTGTCCAGTGGAATTTTTTTGGGGCTCGTTAAATTCGTAGTGACCTTTATAGTTTTTTGACGTTTATTGAGTCTGAAGTGTTCATTAAAAAAAGTATTTCTATCAGTTATTATAACTCGCATGCTTTAGCCATAAAAGTACTCTAATATAAATGAGATATCGACATTTGTAACTTAACAATAAAAGCTATAACTGTAAAGTGATTATGTGGTAATAATTTTCATATGCGATACGACATAACGACAATTTATTTCTTAATATATTTTTTTCAATGCACGTAATTTTGTTGCCTAACAAAATATGCGTAAAATATATTTACAATAAGTGCCCGAGAAAATATTGCCAACAAACTTTTCAAGAACACAGAAAAAGAAAAGCATTGAAATGAAAGTGAAGTCTTTAAGCATTTTTGCGTAGATGTAAGCCTACACTAAAACCTAGGAGTGTAGGCCTAATGAAACAACTGCTTCTGAGCATGTGTGCAACTTGTTTGTGTTTAAGCCGTTTAAACCGGTACTCCAGTGATGACACGCTCTCTAAATCACCATTAGAATGAAAGAAAATATTCATTTAAGCAAATAGAAAATGTATACGGAAACCGGTATAGCAGACGTGAAGTTCTCTGTGGAAGTTGACAAGATCTCTGTCGTTAAATGCAATGTTGAAGTTGACAATATATCCGGAAGTGCAACACGAACAGAGAATATTTTTTTAATGACAGTTATTAGTAATTTACAAATGACTTTATTATAATTTTCTGCCTGCTACAGACCCAAGTTGTTTATTACTGTTCCATTATGGTACAGTTACATCATTCTTCCGTGTCATTGTATCATCATAGTGCTTCCTTGTGTAACAAGTTTTCCTTTTCAAAACAAAGCGAGGAGAGACTTGAGTGAAATTAAGGAAATAATTATTTTATTAAATTTTTATTTCATGTTGATACGTACTTAACTATTTGTTATTATCTTGGAAGTGTTAAAGGAAATAGCTTTGTACTGTGGGTTATTATTTAACTGGAATGTTGTTTATGAAGAGAATATTGATGTTGGAAGGGCATTAACCTTTCGTGGGGAGCTTCTTGTGATCAAAGACTTGAAATTAATGTTCGTTGTAATGAGATGTCAATCTTGTAGGGTGGAAATAGTAATATGGTGGACTATCTTTGTTTATTCTATATAGAATCTCTATTCGTCGCCTTTATGAGTTGCGTATATACGTAAAGCACAAACCCGTATAAACGCTTCCGCATACACATGCGTATGCTAACACTCACACTCACATTATATATATATATATATATATATATATATATATATATATATATATATATATATATATATATATATATATTATGCGTGTGTGGTGTTAAGCACTTATTGCTACCTCAAGTGTACACTTAATAAGCTTTAACCTTGCACCAGGTGGAAATTAAATAACTTTCCCAACACGCCTAGACTCATGAGATCAACAAACTCATGTACTCTAATATATAGCTTACATATGTATTCTGTAGAAACATGAATCCATATATGTATATGTACTGTATATATATGTGTGTTTATAAACACATATTCATCTTAATCCCTTTTGGAGGCGTGGTCTTCCGGTTTCAAAGTAGGTCATTGAGGGGACTTGTTTGCAAGGAGGCGGATTTGTGGGTAGTACGACTGGAGCTTTCACAACCTACTAAACGTTAGCCATGTGTTGTACCACTCAGCCAGTACCCACGTTGATTGATGGCACTTGCAGATGGTAATTGCTATAATATATTTATATATATATATATATATATATATATATATATATATATATATATATATATATATATATATATATAT
>NC_090732.1:7887990-7890490 GCF_036898095.1 Palaemon carinicauda
GTCTCTGATGCCGTATGGCCTAAACCGAGAGGCAGAAGAAGAAGAAGAAGGAGTCTTTTCCTTGAAATACCTCTTTTAACAAATGGTGTTTTGGTTCGCGAAGAATGAGGGGGTCCACGAAATCCCTAATAACAATTGAGCTGAGGGAAATAAAAAAAGTCTTCCGGGGGCCATTTCTGGCTGGTCGGAATTTGCCGTCTTCAGTTCCCGGGGAATCCCCGTAGACCCCGTAGGTGCGAATAGGAATTCTTCCTGCCAACATTAATCTCTGTTTGTAGCGATAAGTATTGGGCTTTAGTGCCGCCTTATGGGTGTAAAGTCTTAAGGTTATGGCTTGTCTCTTTTCAAAGGACGCTGACGAACTCCCTTTGTTAAGAACCAACCCCCCCCCCCCCTCTCTCTCTCTCTCTCTCTCTCCTCTCTCTCTCTCTCTCTCTTTCTTGTTCTTTATACAGGTATATGATATGAGCATATGGATGTATGTGGGTATGCGGTATTATATTATTAGCAGCTAACATTCGATTTTTCCGTCACGCGGATCGGTATTGCCAGATGTATAACTCATCGGTCTCTCCCCTTCCCTCGGGTAGTGGGAGAGGGAGTTGTCATATCCTGGTGGGGGGTACCTCGAGAGGTACACTCGGAAACCACAACTTATGTGATTTAGTTATGAAAGGGGGGAGGGACTGGGAAAGGTGGAATGTGTGTGTGTGTGTGTGTGTGCGCGTGTGCATATCTAAGTATCTAGCCGTCGTTTTTGACAGATCGCGTACGCTAGTATATATTCATTGTTATTATATAAGAGAGAGAGAGAGAGAGAGAGAGAGAGAGAGAGGAGAGAGAGAGAGAGAGAGAGAGAGAGAGAGAGCATATAAAACAACACTGAGGAACGAATGCCCCACGAAGGGAATTGTGTTCTTCCCGTCGGCATACTACAAAGACATGTAAAGCGTCGAACAGATAATATCCTCTCGTGAAAGGCTGTCGTTAAAAGAGGGACATGAGAACGGATGCAGTTCAAACGTCAATTCAATGTTTTCATTACAAGATAAACTTTGGCAAATACTTATAATAAAATCGTAGGCTGTAATCTATATGGGCATATCGCATAAAATTAAATTGGTATATCTGTAGATTATATTTGAAGCTTTCGAAAGCTGTTAATGTTAATGTCAGAGAGATATAGAAAAGGGATTGCAAACTTCAAATAGCGATTGAACAGTAGTTAAAAGAAGTTACAATATAACAAAATCATCTTTTTTTGTTAATGCACGTATGTATACAAAACGTCTCTGTATGAAATATAAATACTAGGTATACTCTGGTATCAGAGTAAATATTTTTTATCAACACTTGTATCATCATCATCATCTACGCCTATTGACGCAATGGGCCTCGGTTAGATTTCGCCGTTCGTCTCTATCTTGAGCTTTTAACTCAATACTTCTCCATTCATCAACTGGCCGGCCAAATAACACCTGTATAGTTTGCACCCCCTCCCCCTCAAAAAAAAAAGAAAAAGAATAAAAGATGAAAGACAGGCGTCGGAAATGATAGAAGAGAAAAGGGGGACAAGAGTTATGGTTATAGGAGATTGGGGGGAATCAAGGATCGTAGTCATTGGCTCTTCCAATTCGACGCGTACGTGACATTTGCTGCTGGAACAGACGAGACAACGACTGGTCTTCACTAATGCTGAGCAAACGTTGGCGTCCTGAGCATAGAAGCTAGATAAATAGATCACTGATGGCGAGGGATGGGCGTGTTTCATAATCTAATCGGGGACATTGTGTGGAAATGTCAATAGTTTTATTTTTAAATATCAATGTTACGATAACTGTTACTTTGTATTTTGGATGAAAAATGATTATATCTTTAGGGATGTAAATAATTCCGCATCTGGATGCGTCATTGCATTGGAGATAGAGACGAAAACAGGACGGGTGAAAAATGTGCTTTTTATTCCGGGAGGAACTCTGACGTTCCTCATAGTAAAACGGATGTTGTCGGTTACTTTGAAACTTTAGGTAAACGTGTTATTGTAATCACGGATGTTGTCCTAAATTTTTTACTAGATTCATGTCTGTTTGATATGGAAGATGAACCTAAACTGGACAAAAATATCATCCTATCTGTCTTCCACAGCTTCAGCCATGATTTTGAAAAGCCAGTATGTATTCGTATCCCGATATATTCTTTATGCCAGCGGGATATTGCAGTGTGTTAATAAAGAAGCTCGCTTGAATATGGAAAAGATTGTATCCAAATGCCATCATGTCATTTCAGCTTCAGGTAGAAGAATATAACGACATTTGAAGAAATAATACACTGGTTTTAAAGTCGTCTTAATAGTTAATATGGTTGTGGTGGCCGATGTGGTAACTTCCCTGACTGGTGAATGCCAGACTGGGGTTCGAGTCCTTTTCAAACTGGTTAATTTCTTTGGTGGCTGCAACCTCACCATACTTGTGAACTAAGGATGGGGGGTTTGGGGGAGCCT
>NC_090732.1:7897161-7992161 GCF_036898095.1 Palaemon carinicauda
ATTTTAATGAGAAGTTGTCTTTTATGGAAAGCTCATTAAAGGCATTATAGTTGACAAAATAAGACTTCCTAATGGAAGAAAGTATACGAATCTTGTTTAATATAACTTTTTGCAATTTTCCTTGAAGTGTTAACATTATCATAATCTTTTTCATGCAAGATTTTCAAGTGGAAATAAGAGAAGAATATCAGTCCCAAATATAATATATTTTTATATATTTGGCGGAAAGTTTCTCTTGGCTTTATTTCCAACACTTAAGAAAAATGTTACTTTGGAGAAGAAGAAGAAAGGTGGAAAAATCCACATGTGCCTATTATTGACTCAGTAACCAAAGCAATGGGGAAGATAATTGAATAAGTAGAGTAGTTAACATTCGCACGTGCAAGTAGTATCTACTCGTGCACGTTAGCACGTGCTAATATACCTCTGTTATTGTTTTGTTTGCCATCGCCAAATCACCACCACCAGCTCCAGTGTTCTCCATCTTCCTCCATCATGGGTTTCGACCCACGGTTCGTCTTCTGTGAGTCATGCGGCTTCTGGTGTCTATGCTTGTGTAAGATGCTTGCATTTGGTTTGTAGATTCCTAGTTTTTAAAAAAAATAGATATTTGCCTTGGCGCAACCAATGTTTGCAAAAGTTTTCATTCCCTTTAAGACTATTTAACTTGTATGGGCTAGAAAATATTTCATACCGCTTGATTTCTTCCTAAATATAAGCTGCTATGACAATCCCACCTTAGTTCAATCTAATGAAAAAAAAATCTCAGATTTTTTTAGTTTTGTTATACATATTTGTGAATCTTCGGAAGAAGATTTAAAAATTTCAGTGAATCAAAAATTAATTATTGTTCCGTAAATGATGAAGTTTAGCTCAAAGTAGAAAAAAAATCGTCGTTAATAACGTGTGTTTTGTGCTTTCAGAGTAAATAAAGAAAACAATTAATTAATTATTCCCATTTTCAGAGTATTTCCGTGTAATATTTGTGTTTGCACATAATATTCGTATTTCTCATTCAAGAACTAATTTTAATTGTAAATATTTTTATTGCTATCAAATGGTTAATTTCCACGTCATATAAAGTACACTTACAATAAGTGGCAGTATGTTAATCATAAAAAGTTAATGAGTGATGAGAAATGAAGGTGTATATATATATATATATATATATATGTGTGTGTGTGTGTGTGTATATATTTACATATATATGTATATATACATACATATGTATATATACATATATATATATATATATATATTATATACATGTGTGTATGTATGTATGTGTATATGTATATATTACTAGTAGTAATAGTAGCAGACACATATTTATATATATATATATATATATATGGTAATAGTAATTGTAGTATTAGAAGCAGTGACAGCGGTAATTATCCCAGATTTACATAGAATACGCTCTGAGAAACTCGTAAGCAGGATATCAAACAACGATTACAGATTTGCTGCATTTTTTCCGAGATGTTCCTGTAATAGAAGATTAAAAACCTTTGAAGCTTTTTACTTACCTGTAAAAACTTTGCCTTCGGTTGATTCATTCTTTATTCTGTTTCTTAAATTACAGTAAAGTGTTTTAGTCATCCTTTATTATTTTCAGATAATTGTCTTTCGAAAGTGTAAATATGGCTTGCATTATCTTTTTGAGAGAGAGAGAGAGAGAGAGAGAGAGAGAGAGAGAGAGATTCTCTCTCTCTCTCTCTCTCTCTCTCTCTCTCTCTCTCTCTCAGTTTTAAAAGCTGTATTTTCTTAAAAGAAGATCCATGTCTCGATACATTTTAGAAGAACATTCCGATACATTCGTTTCTTTAAAGAGCGTTCGGATTAACTCGGAAGTTTCATGTGAAATACGTGACACACGGAATCGGACGTGGTCATCCTACCCTCCGAGAGAAATCCCAACGTAGAGATCCTTTGGCACGAGCGTTTGAAACCTATGGTTCGAGGATTTGATGAAGGGATCAGGTGGCCATTATTTGGATTTTGGAGGATGGGGGGGGGGGGGTTGTATATAGACGCTGGGATAGGTAGAGAAGAGGGTTTGGTCTTAGAAAAGATGAGATAATAGGGAAGAGAAATGCCTTAGATCTCGAGTTTCTTAGGAGATAATTTTGGTTAATATGATACTTTTGAAAAGGGAGGTATCTAATAAATTAATTCAGAAATTCCTCCCTTGACTCTGCGTTGTTTCATCCATTTCCGTTTTTGTATTGAGGAAATTAATCTCTTAAATTAAGTGTGGTAGGAAAAAGCAGTAATGTAAGATAGTTGGTAATTATTTTTTGTATGGAAGTGAAAACCAGATGGTTAGTAAGATCAGTAAAAAAAAAAAAAAAGTTACAGAAATGTGCAGAATTAGTAAATGCAGAGGCGATTTCGGTGTAAATACATGAGAATTCAGGAAGGACACAGAAGAAATCGTTGAAAACAGTTAACGACAATTTCAATTTTTGGTGCACTTGTTGAAACGATGTCTTTAGAGTTCATGTCTTGAAGGAAAAATCGAAGGAAGAAAGGGGGTTCAGATGGTGAAATAAGGAGAGAGAGAGAGAGAGAGAGAGAGAGAGAGCCTCAGGTGGAAAGAAATAGGAAAAGGTTGGGAGTCCTGATCGCCCACGTTTTGGGAGACGCTGCACAATGAAGAAAGGGGATCAATTGATCTCGTCTGCTGGATCGACGAAGATTGACATTCTTGAGCTTATTTGCAGCAATGAAATTTTATTATCGTCAATTGCTTTAATATTTTATCAAGGAGAAATTTCTCGTATTAAAAGGGTCTTGGTAGAATAAAGAAATGCAAGGTTTTAGCCCGAGTGAATTTTCATTAGGATGAAGAGCAGGAATCGAATAATTTTTTTCTCCCCTTCAATGTTTAGATCAGGACTGATAGGAAAACTTTTTTCCCTTCAGTGACCAATATATAATTTTGGTATTTTTAGCTGGATTCTAAAATTACTAATGCATGAGATTAGGGAGATGGGAAAACTTTTCTAACCTTGACACCGTTTCCCCCAGTTAGCCGAAACCTTACCCCGATTTTTGTTTGATTCTTTTTATTTTAGCATTCCTTCGGTTACTGGATGTAGACCACGGTTCATTTTGCATGTTTGGGGGACTTGGCCCAGTTTTTCGTTTTGTTTGCGTGCATTGTTTTACCTTTGAATGTTTATTTTCGTATTTTTGTTTTTAGCATTTTGAGTTATTATACTTTTCTAGTTTCATTTAGCTGTTTTCTTTTTTTGATTAAATCTTATACGCTTTTCTAGTGTATATGAATGCCAATCATTTGTTCCTGTAACTTGTTATACTTTCACCAATTTTGATTTCTCTCTCTCTCTCTCTCTCTCTCTCTCTCTCTCTCTATATATATATATATATATATACACACATATATATATATATATATATACACACATATATATATATATATATATGATTATATTCTAAGTTTATTCTGCGAACGGATTAACCCCCAACCCCATTAAACCTCGAGACCTCTCTATGATGACACCTTGAAAAGAAATGAATTAGTTGTAACCACTTTAATTCTGTTGGTTATTAACGGAATATCTCTCTCTCTCTCTCTCTCTCTCTCTCTCTCTCTCTCTCTCTCAATAGATTGGAAGATGTTGCGTAAATGTGAGTAATTTTGTCCAGTTTCCCTCTGGGATTCGAGGTGATGTGAGACTCGAGTAGGGGTTTCCATCCTTGGGCCCAAATCAATTATGGTCGCCCTCGGGAAGGGGTTGGGGGTGGGGTACGCCCATGGCGTCGGTCTCTCCCGAGATATTTTCGTATATGCCCTTGATACGGCAAAATGTGCCATGGTTTCTCTTTTAAATTCTGAAATATGAAGTCGAGTCCTCTTCTAATTTAAGAAATGGTATTTGGCTATCCAGCTTGAGATCGTAGAATGTCTTGGACATTCTTTTTTTAAGAAATATCAAAAACATTTTTGTTTTCTCCCGTTTGTGATGCTCTTTGAAAATTTGTTTTGTATAAACACTTTTCATAGTAAGAATAAAAATTGCTTGCTTTAAGAAATATATATTTGCAACACTTAAATTTACTTTAAATTTTTATTAAGTAGTCTACCATGCTTTTTTAAATTTTAAACCTAGCATTTGCACGCACTTTTACATATACCAGTTAAATACATATTCTTTTGTTGAACGTGGTACGATATGATTGAAATAAAAAAGATTAATTCTAAAAAAAAAATCTACACCTTCAGTAATTAAAACTCTTCCTTGCTTAGCTACCGTTAAACGTTAAGAAATAAGGGAAGATTCAAAAGAAAAGAAATTATTAGGGTTGTGGTGGCCGATGTGGTAACGTCCCTGACTGGTGAATGCCAGACTGGGGTTTGAGTCAAGCTAGAACTTGATAGTTTATTTGGTCGCTGCAGCTCCATCATCCTTGTGAGCTAAGGATGGGGAGTTTTGGGGAGCCTATAGGCTATCTACTGAGTCATCAGTAGCCATTGCCTGGCCTTCCTTGATATTAGCTTGGATTAAGGCTTGGGCGCTGATCATATGTATATATGGTCAGTCTCTAGGGTATTACCCTGCTTGATAGGGCAATGTCACTGTCCCTTGCCTCTGCCATTCATGAGCGGCCTTTATTATTATTATTATCATTATTATTACTTGTCAAGCTATAACCCTAGTTGGAAAAGCCGAATGTTATAAGCCCGAACGCTCCAACAGGAAAACTAGCCCAGTGAAGAAATTAAATAAGGAGACTACAAGAAAAGTAATAAACATTAAAACATTTTAACATTAAATAAATATTTCATATATAAACTAGAAAATTTTTTAACAAAGATAGAATTGTGTACCCGAGTGTACCCTCAAGTAAGAGAACTCTACCCCAAGACAATGAAAGACCATGGTACAGAATTATGGCTCCATCCAAGCAGCCTAATGGTCACTCGATTCTTTCTCTTCATCAAGAAGGCTTTATTGTCTTCCGCGCTGTCTCCGTTGTTGAATGTCCGTTCACTGGAATGACAATATTCAGAGGACATGTTTGGAGCGGACTGTCTCTTCAACTTGAGTGACTCTGGGAGGGAGATAGTTGGGGGTTGATGTTGAGAGTCTTTCTTTTAACTAGGTTTTTTTGTCTCCATAGCAAAATTATTCTGTTGGAAAAATTCAATTTAATTAAGCATTTTGAAACAGTAAGAGAGTGTGTGTGTTTGTGTGCACACGCAAATGTGTGTCTAGTTCAACCATGAGGTTTTTTCCATAGAAAAATTATTCTGTTGGAATAATTCAATTTAGTTAAGTATTTTGAAATAGCAAATGTGTGTCTTTTGACCATGAGGATATTTTCCATAGAAAAAATTATTCTATGGGAAAAATCCAATTTAATTAAGCATTTTGAAACAGTAGGTGTGTGCACGCGTGCGCACACGCAAATATGTCCTTTTTTTTTTACCATGAGGATATTTTCCTTAAAAATTATTCTTTTGGAAAACTTCAATTGAATTAAGCATTTTGAAACAGTAAGTGTATGTGTTTATGTGAACACGTTCATGTGTCTTAAGAATGAAAATAGATAAAGAAAAACGAAAAGCAAAACAAAGAAAGAGTCCTTCTGCCAAAATGCCTCCAAAAGTTAGCCGATATTTTTCCGGACTCATAAAATCTAATGGTCGAAAATGACCAGACCCTATATGGGACAGAAAAAGCATAAAGGAAACCATTATAATAATTATTCTCGCTAGAAACCCCTTTCTATTAAACAAGGGTCGATTTGCTTTATTTCTATTATGGCCACGAGTTATTTGTTGACCTATGGTATACTGTATACCAATAAGTTTTTTTTTATACACAATGAAATACATTCAGCTTACTAGTACCGTAACTTTCTTCTCTTTGTCTTTACACGAGATAGGTTTATATTGTATATTCACATCATAACCGTTTGTTGGCAGAGTCCATTTTGTCTTACAATATTGTGATAGACTTACTATATCATGAATATACAGTACTCCTTCCTAACATACACATACAAACACGTGCGTGTATACACATACACACGCATATATATATATATATATAAATATATATATATATATATATATATATATGTGTGTGTGTGTGTGTGTGTGTGGGTGTATATATATATATATATATAGAGAGAGAGAGAGAGAGAGAGAGAGAGAGAGTGGGGGGGACAGACAGACTTAATTGACGCCTATAATTACCATGTCATTTCAGTTATCATTCTCAAATCAAATTTGGTCTCGGTAGCAGAACGTCCTTTTGATTCCAACTTTGCCTGTCGCAGTACTTTGGGAAGGGTTGCTATGGAAACTGTAATGATTCACGTTAAAACCGTACCCCTCTCCATGCAGCACGATTTTTCATTTTTTTTTTTTTTTTTTTTTTTTTTTTATAATTTTACCGTGTACAAAAGTGTGGTATATCATAATTTTGGTGACAGATGTTTAGCTATGTTGGAAGTTGAAAATTTTGTCTAAAATGTCGTGGTAATCGTTTTTTTCAAATAATTCTTTCCGGTCATTAAGGTGACACCGAATAGACTTGAGCTAGATATATTTTATTTTAGAAAAGAGAAAATAATTGCTAGTCAAATACTTCGAAGAAATATTTTTTTTTCTTCCCGCCTCGAGGTACAGTATAAGGGATTTAACATTGGAGGATTTTTCAGATCCTTAATTGGCAGAGGGCTGTAGAAACTGAAATAGAAGAGAAGTAAAGAGAAATTGGGAAAAGGCTGAAACATGATATTCCTACAACGAATAAGGGCTTTGCTCCTCTTCGGATGGAGAATTAGACCCAAAGAATGAAATACACATTTTTTTACAACATCTATTTTATTTCGAGTAGCATTTAGAATTTTCTCTCTTGTGTTGAAAGTAACATTTAGAACAAAGAAAACTGTAGTCAGATGAAAGAATAGTTCAATTATTTTTTTAATTGCTATGTTTTTAGGTCCTATATTTCCCCTCTCAGAAATAGCGACTTAAAAGCACATTTTACTGTAAAATAAAAGTTGCAAGAAACAAATAGAAGAACTATTGCCTTGACTTCGATCGCAATGCTATGCGAGTTACGTAATTAATTTAATATATTTATTTTTGCTTAATTTGTTAAATGAAAGAATTTATTTTATGTCATTCCGACGGAAAGTTTTTTATTTTCTTACTTGATCAAAGATTTTCTTAAACTGTAATTAGAAAACTTAATGATATTCACGTGAGATTATTTTTCGGTATTTAAGAAAATGCGACCAATAACTAGAAAGGAATATATGTCGGGTATTTCGGAAATCTTTGGGTTACCAATATTATGTAAATTTGCCCCTCCAAATCCTCTTTCAATTTCGACCCATTTTTAGAAAATTGTTCACCCGTTTTAGAAATGTTCGACCTTGGACATCCATGAAAGTCATTGAAGGTTTTTATTTGTGTTCCTTCAATTTCACTCTCCATTCATGAAAATTTAACTGATGTTAAAGAACGTGTAACATTTCGATTTGGGTTACTAAAGTCTAATCCTTATCCCTGAAATTTTAACCTAAGTTTTGGTGTTTTCCACTAAAGCGAAGCTGGACTCGATAATGTATCATCATCCATCACCATCGATCTTTCAATGAGAGAGAGAGAGAGAGAGAGAGAGAGAGAGAGAGATCAAGGCCACCTCGTGGATAGATACAGATGCCAGGGGATGGTTTGCGAGTATGAATTTTCCAAGAAAGGAATGAAGATGGATGGTAGGGCGTACTTTGGTTTATTACGCAGGTGAACATGGGCGGAGAGAGAGAGAGAGAGAGAGAGAGAGAGAGAGAGAGAAAATATCTGAAAGTATTTGTCTCAAGAATTTGATAGGTATGTTCAGTTAACAAAATGAAAAGGTACTATTCTGGAGTATCTAAGTCGGACGGTGTCGTTATCATTTGGGTTAGCAGCAGCGTAGCTCTCTTGCATTATTGATAGCACTCACTGCCTTAACTCCGCTGGCCTTTCCTTTCTGGCATCTCTCTCTCTCTCTCTCTCTCTCTCTCTCTCTCTCTCTCTCTCTCTCAGAAAGGATATCCTTTCCCAGTGGCACGGGACCTATTGTACGATCCCCTTAGATAGGGCTCATTTTCTTTGGCAATTTATTTCATGCGTTTATGGGCTATTTCTCAGTGATTGCATTTTCTCTCTCTCTCTCTCTCTCTCTCTCTCTCTCTCTCTCTCTGTTTTTCGTATTAAGAGAATAATCAACTTTGCACTATATTTTCTTCAGAAATCTTCCACCATTTTAAGTTTCTTCTAAATCTTGCACATGAAATCCTTTCAGTGGTGTTAAGAACAAATTATGGCAATTGAAGGGAGGACGACTGGGGCAATGATTTAAGTGTCGTTGAAGTCTATTACTGAATTGAGTGGTTTGTAATTGGTTTTTATGTGACGGACCTTTTCATGGTATTATGTCATGTAACTCGTACAATTTTTATTACATATCTTGTGTAAATTTCTCTTAAGAAATTACGAGGATTTTTATTCTGTTGGATGAAAAAAAAATAATTTTGTTTATTAGTATCAGTAAAAGCCATTTTGACTGATTATCCTTCTTTCCTAATCTTTAACTTAAGCCTCTTCATTTCTTCAAGATATTATGATAAAATTGCATAAGTAATATGTTGTAAGTACATTGTTTTGATTTTCAATATTTCAATAGTTTTTTATTCACTTCTTAATTTTAATTGCAATGTATCAGTTGTTTTTAGTTTATTATAATACAATTAAAGTGTATTCTGTATCAAATTTGTATTATTCATTAGCTTTGATTTTTCAATGATTCAGTTGTTTCAAGTTTTAGTTATTCCTAATTCCTTAAGTTTATTTCTATATTCCGTTCCCTTCTATCAGAATTTAGAGTAATTGATAGCGGTTTTTATTGAGTAATTTATCCTTGAATCAAGCCTTGTATCTTCATATTTTGTTTCCTCTTGCCAGGCAACAAGAAGATGGAATACAAGGCCCGCCAGTGGCATGAGAAGTGTTTCTGCTGCTGCGTGTGCAAAACTCCCATCGGGACCAAGAGTTTCATCCCTAGGGACCAGGATATCTACTGCGCCGCCTGCTACGAGGATAAATTTGCCACTCGCTGTGTCAAGTGTAATAAGGTAATTTTCCTTGTCTCGTTCCGGACTCCTTTTCGCACTCCGAGCCAGATGAGATTCTCACAATCATTTTCAGAAAGTTTATTATAAATTGGAGTGGAGTGGAAGCAGATGTACGTCAGAGAGTGAATGAAGGTTGCAAAGTGTTGGGGGCAGTTAAGGGAGTAGTAAAAAATAGAGGGTTGGGCATGAATGTAAAGAGAGTTCTGTATGAGAAAGTGATTGTACCAACTGTGATGTATGGATCGGAGTTGTGGGGAATGAAAGTGACGGAGAGACAGAAATTGAATGTGTTTGAGATGAAGTGTCTGAGGAGTATGGCTGGTGTATCTCGAGTAGAGAGGGTTAGGAACGAAGTGGTGAGGGTGAGAACGGGTGTAAGAAATGAGTTAGCGGCTAGAGTGGATATGAATGTGTTGAGGTGGTTTGGCCATGTTGAGAGAATGGAAAATGGCTGTCTGCTAAAGAAGGTGATGAATGCAAGAGTTGATGGGAGAAGTACAAGAGGAAGGCCAAGGTTTGGGTGGATGGATGGTGTGAAGAAAGCTTTGGGTGATAGGAGGATAGATGGGAGAGAGGCAAGAGAGCGTGCTAGAAATAGGATTGAATGGCGAGCGATTGTGACTCAGTTCCGGTAGGCCCTGCTGCTTCCTCCGGTGCCTTAGATGACCGCGGAGGTAGCAGCAGTAGGGGATTCAGCAGTATGAAGCTTCATCTGTGGTGGAAAATGTGGGAGGTTGGGCTGTGGCACCCTAGCAGTACCAGCTGAACTCGGCTGAGTCCCTGGTTAGGCTGGAGGAACGTAGAGAGTAGAGGTCCCCTTTTTGTTTTGTTTCCTTGTTGATGTCGGCTACCCCCCCAAAATTGGGGGAAGTGCCTTTGGTATATGGATGGATTTTCAGAAAGTTTATTATAAATTACAGTACCTTTTTATTCTGTATTGTGTTACTGAATTAGTTTGATCTTTTCTAGATAGATTACTTTGTCTTGTCTGAGGCAGTTTGCCAGAATAAACTTAAGGCGTAATATTGTACTTCCTCTTATTGGCATTTCTTTGTTGCTTTTAATTTTAAAATGAAAGCTATTATTGTTTCTTTAGTCACTGTTTTATATTTAGCTGGAATGTGGTTAATTGATAATAAACGACGTTCAAATAGATATATCTTGTGATTTTCTGAAAGGATAAACAATGCTGGTTTTGTAACTGATTTTCGACTTTTTATAGTTTATGAAATATCTGTTTTGATGTTAGTTTTTAAAATATTTTATTAATTGTTAATTATTTCTCATATCGTTTATTTATTTTCTTATTTCCTTTTCCTCACTGGGCTATTTTTCCTGTTCGAGCCCTTGGGCTAATAGCATCTTGCTTTTCCAACTAGGGTTGTAGCTTAGCTAATAATAATATAAATAGCCACAGAAAAAGTACTAATATGCCCAAATATTTGGTCCTATGGTTTGAGAAATCCATTCATTGTATTCAATATATAGTTTTGTTTAATCGAAGTATTCTTTTCTGTTTTGCAATTGGGCCATTGTCATTAATACTTTAATTTTTTAAGAGTTTCCTTCCTTCCAGATCATCACCTCTGGCGGTGTGACCTACAAGAGTGAGCCCTGGCATAGGGAATGCTTCACTTGCACTAATTGTGACACTTCGTTGGCCGGCCAACGCTTCACCTCCAGGGATGACAAGCCCTATTGCGCCGACTGCTTCGGAGAGCTCTTTGCTAAGCGGTGCACTGCCTGCACTAAGCCCATCACCGGTAAGAATCCCAATTGTTTATTGAAGAAAGGGACTTTGCATGGAGGGGATTCAATAGGATTTTAGATTCTGGAGTCACTTTCATCAGTGTTGCTATAGGATATTGCTCACTTGAAAAGTAGTATTTTTCTAAGAAATGTTAATACACTCAGATTCACACACATTTGGGTAAACGAGGAAAATAAAAATCATGAAGGTTAATAATTTTCTCTGCTTTATTACATACAGTGTTTCATTCCATATTGTATTTATATTAGTACATTTATAAACTAAGTGTATATATTTATGAATTTAAGGTCTTACTTTTACTTTTTACAAAAACCTTTATAATTGCTATGTGGATTAGCACCACAGTATGATTGATCAGTAATGTCAGTTTTAATCTTTAGGAGATAGCCCTATTTTCTCATAATAAAAGGGGTTTGACAAACTAGACATCGTAGTTTGGCGAAGGAAAGATAAACTTTAAAATCAATTTATATTTTTCCAAGCTATGATAAACCTTTTGTCCTTTGGAATATGGAGAGTAAGTTATTGGTGGTTAGGAAGTTTCCCCCCCCCCCCCCAAAAAAAAAGAAAATAATTAAACCAAACTGATTGGTTCTTTTTCTATTCTGAAATATGCCATTCTCACTGGTCCCATACAACAGTGAGGACATGACTCTAGCAACCCCCTTTTGGCTCATCATAGGGATGAGTTGGCTGATAGGGCCTAGCCAGTACCTGGTACTTGGTTGATGAAGGAATCTTTCTCCCCCCAAAAGGGAGACTTGGTTAGGAATGAAAGGTGCAAGATGACCAATGGGTAGGTATTCATTCCACCATCTAACCCCTCATAAAGCAAGGATGTAGCATACCTACATCAACATTCAAATCAATCGTGTAATGGTATGAATACTTCATCCCCAAATGAGGGGAAAGAAAGAAGCAGAGGAGCAAATCATTCGACATTTCTTCCAGACATTTGTCACACATGTTATCATAGACCAGAAGCTTCCTGTCCAATGTGGGAGCTGGGATGGCTGCATAACTACTAGAGCCGCCACTAAAGTCTTAAGGTTTAAAGGTTGCTCGAGAATAGTAGGCAAGGGACAGGACAATGTCCTAGAGGAGCCCAAGCCCACCCTTTCCATCATGCTAGAATTAGGAATGGCCAAGAATAAAAGTGTTGAAAGGACTTGCGGGTATTCTTCCTTGAATAAAAGGTTTGGCACCTCCAAACTCCTTCATTACCTGTCCAGCAGCAAGATTCTGAGTATGAAGGAGGATCAATACTGGACTTCATAAACTCTAGTTTGACTAGGTACTTCGATCACCTCAAAAGTTGTAGTGTATGTTCTTGTCTCAAGCAGTCAAAAAGAGACTATTCTCAACACACATTTTGGTTCTATTACTCCTAAGGAAGAGTCACTGACACTCAAGCCTGAGATGTCTAGTCCTCTTCAGATAACAGTGCAAAGCCCTCACTAGACAAAAAAATCTCCTATGACGCTTCATGGAGCAAGTGGGCATAGAAGGTTTTCAAACTTAAGAGCCGTGTCACTGGGTTCTGTGTTTGGTTATGAATTTGGGCACAATACTAAGAGACCTTCCAACCTGCTAGGATATACAAGCCAACCTACTAGGATATACTGTACAAGATTGTCCATGCAACTCACCAAATTTCTTCCTCGAGGCTACTGTTAGCAAAAACGCAGTCTTGCAAGTTTGAACCCTGTCTGATGACCTCAAATGCTCATAGGGTACTAGTAAGAGACTTGTGAACATGGTTTATGTCTCACTCTGGTGGCTTGAGGTCCCAGGGTAGGCAAAGAGACTCTAAGGTCTTCACAAGTATGGACAACTCCCACGATGAGGAGAGATTTATGCGCTTCAGCCAGAAGACAAGACTCAAGGCTGAGCAAGTAACCTTTCCACAGTTGTGACCGAGAAGCCCAACTTAGCATAAATCACAATCTGCTCTAAAGATGGTAACAGATTGGGATACCACTTGGCTTGTTGCTTGCCCTCTGGGAGCTACCAGGTCGATCTGAAACCAGGTGTTATCAACACTCGGTTCATCAGCCAGTGTATTAGAATGAATGGAGGAAAGGCAAAGGCTTACCCGGATTTATCTGGTTGACAGGTCTGTGGTGTGATTTGATGCCCAAGTATCCGCCTGCTTTGTCAACTTTCTGGTTAATGTGAGCTATTATGGTGGTGGTTTTGTTCATCACCCACTATGGCAGGTTTTCTTAAATGTTCCTGGATGCACCATCAAAACGTTATTGCAGATGGATTTATGCTCACCACAGATCTGACTTGACCAGGTCAAAGCCCAACCCCTCCTTAAACACATCTGAGAATAGTTCCATGTAGGTGGGGAGTCGACTCAACTCTGCTGGTCAGATTCCTTCTGGCAGAGATGCAAATGACTCCTCCAGGAATGAGCTTCTCCATTGAGGAAGGGTGGCTGAAAAAAATTTACCCATGTTGAACAGTAGGTAATGTATCGATAGAATGGTTGCACTACGGAGGCCAGGATCAACCTATTACTGGAATAGATCAAAAGACATATCCTGTGTGAGAGGGTTCGAGATATCATCACTGAGAATACCTTGAGAGCAGTGCACATCTCGATTGCAGGGTCTTGAACCGATTCACCCTTATTATGAGGAAGCAGCAGAGATACTTTTGAGAGGACTGATGAATAGGTACTCGAGAGTACACATTTTTCAAAAGTCTCCTTTTCTGATGGAAATCTACAGTTCATACTGTCCCCACCCTGAACCAGATTGCTGTACAAAAAGGTCCAGGGAGACCCAGAGAGAGTAGGTTGTAGAAGAATAGTCTTCTCCAACATACCTTTCACCTCTGCATCAACACTAGGGATTTCAGCGATATTGGAGAATAGTTTACATTGGAGAAAAGTTACAAATGCTAACAGTCTGCTAGATATGGGAGGGCCACTGGCCCAGAAAAGGTATCAAGTATCTGTCTAGAAGGACACACTACTTAATAAAAGTGGAGGACTTCAACATAAGTGTCCTTCACTACCTCTGCTCTGCCTCTCTTATTGAACTGGTTAGGTTGGGGATCTTGAAAGGGCCTTACTTGTAAAGAATCCTAGAGTGAAAAAAAAAAATTGCAGGTGCTCCTAAATATAGTAAAGAGAAAGCTTCAGCATCCTTCTTCATTAGGGATCCCCCCCCCCCAGCCATTGCCTTACTTGATGTTTTGTCTACAGCCGCCCATGCAGAGACTGTGTGATGGATCAAGGAGTTCTGCAAAGAAGATATCCTCGTTTCCACTGTACAAAGGATTAAGGGGTCCTGCAAAGCTATCTCCACTTCACCACACCCTGCACACAACTCCTTGGCTAGAGTGACATTGATCCCTGCACTGAATCACCAGTAGTAACTCTGAAGTAACTAGTTTTGAGAATTAGGACTTTAAAGAAACCTTCTCTTTCAAAACCCATTTACCACCTAATTTGCTGCCTAGCGAGATCAAAATTATCACTGCCCACCAGACAGCACAGAATTCCTGTACTTCTCCCCAGAGTCAGGAGTAAATAACCCCAACATCTTTGCAAAGTACGTCATGGGGCATGACTACTAGTCAAGTCATAAGAAGACTGCTTGAAAGTAATGGCATTAGTCTCGGAAGCTGTAAAGAGCATGCTTCTTATCTGAGTGGAGAGGGGGGTTGTTGAACTAACTGGTACTGAGAGCGAGTTTTCAAATTTACAGATCTGGTCATGAACTTGATCCAGGGCCAACAACCAAGATTGGACCATGGCAGTTCCACAGAAGCTCTCGACTCTTGAGGGGCACTCAAACAGCTCAATAACAGAGGACCTACTTGAAGCGGGTGCCATGGTTGCCACACCCAGTCGGTTGCATGTAACAAATGAGTGCAAGAAACTCCAAAGTTGCAAATTCTGACACTGGATTCTCTGTTTCTGTTGGTACCGGGCAGTAAGGTCCAATACCATAGGGGCACTCCTGCACATCCTCATCCCTCACAAGGAAAAGCTTGGCTGCAGTTTGCTCAGGAGATCCACTCCAACCCTATACGAACATTCTGTTCCAAAGATAGAAACAGCAATGTAATTGGAGACCATAGGACCACATTGGATGTCATCATGGAGAGAAAACTCTCAGGCACCACCAAACTAGACAGTCGAGGTACCAATTACCCATCCGTCTAATGGTGCTTGAGCAAAGGACCTATCATCTCGTCCACCAGCTGCACGCAACAATATACTCGAGGTACCATTACTCACATCGGGATACCAAAGTATCCAAAACAGAAGGGATTAGTACTTTCCCGTTCTTGGTAGAAAATGGGAAAAAAGAGTGCCAAAGCTCCCAAAATAATAAAATCTGGTCAGTGGCAAAATTGAGGGCCATACATCTTTGACTAGACCTGAAGAAAAGTGTACGGCTTAGAGTAATCAGGCCAGCAACCATGTACCACCAGAAACAGTTCAATTGCAACTAAGAACAGACTTCTTACTCATTATTTAAACATATAAAAGTTGCTCATGTATGGCAGAGGTAATGGACAGTGACAATGTTCTAGAGACTCGCCATATATACATATAATCAGCACCCAAGTTAGAACCAGGGAAGGAAGAAGGGCCAGGCAATGGCTGCTGATGACCACAACCCTTTATAGTTATTGGAAGAGGAGCAAATTCGCATCTAACTCTTACTAACTTACCCCTCTTGTGCTACAAGCAGAGAATTAAATTGAACAACCATTAATAATGAAGCTCTCCTAAAAGAAAAATCCCCTATGCTGCTCCAAGAGGACCCATAGCACTAGGTATACCTGATAGGGAAAGCAGGATGCACTCTCACTGGTATTTATAACACATGCACATGAAAGAAATATTGTCTTCCCTGCCCTAGGGCCAGTGTATCGGTTTGCAAAGCACAAAATCCATATAAGGGAGACATAGGTTCAGTCTCTGTAGCAAGTTGAACACTGGACAGAGAGGTTAAAATATCTGAGCTGTAAAGCTGAAACCTAAAAGAGGGTCCATCTAAGTAAAAGCCTTATATTTTTGGTCAAAATTAGGAGCCAGGAGTGAGGATGAGAAGCTCCTGTTCTCTATGGAATGTTGCAAGTTCACTGACTTGCCTCAAGGCTAAAGCTATCTAAAAATATAGCCTTCAGAAGTAGTTCTTTTAAGGAATAAGAAATATCTGATTTAGTAAAAAAAAAAAAAATGAGCATTCTATCAAGGGACCAGGACACTGAAGGAACTGCTAGTGATGGTCACTGCAAAGCACAGAACAGATTTGGGCATTTTCTAATTGATGGGTTAAGTTTCCTAATAGATAGATCAATATATAAATCATATACAGTATATAATTTTATTTACATTTTTTTACAAGTAGATTTACTTGTATAAATCAACTGACTGAATAACCAGTGAAATGGGAAATTGGATGGAAAAGAATAACAGTCTAGAATTCCTAAGGAAGTTTGTAGTTCTTGAATGCTACTAATGGACTGGAAGGGACAGCACAATACAGTACTGGAAGATATTTTTTCCATTCAATTTAATGAGGAGCCAGTCCAGTGATGGTGAAAACCTGTAGTAAAGAAGATTTTCCGCCTTTTGATTATGTGGGAATGGTAAATAACTATTACGAGTCCCTGTTAACAGTAAGTGTATTTGCTTGAACAGTTTTCCTGCCCGGATGAACCATGCAAATAGGTCTATCATGCTGTCATCTTCCCGAGTGCAACTGCTTCAAAAGGGTCTGGGAAGTGAGACCTCTGTTGATGCAAGTCAAGAACAGAAACAATGCTATTCATCAATGCTACCAAAAGCTTTACCAAACTCCTTTGGAAAGCTTGCAAAGAAGTAATGCTATGTGCACTACCTAGGTTTAAAAGCAGGTGCATTTCTTTTGTGGATCATATCTTTGAGATGAAAGGATAATCGAAGTGGGCACCCCACCTTTTTCAGAAACGTCCATGGGCAGTAGAGTCCTCGGAGGTGAGGAGTTCCCACGATGAGTGTTGTTATTCAGTTACGAGTACAAACCTTGGTAATCGTAGACTTTTTTGAAGAGCTCTGCTTTCATAGTTAATGGACTAAATCCAGAGAACAAGTGCAAAGAATCATTGACAGAACGTGAAGGGAAGACCACAAGGTTACCTCAGCGCTTGTGAAGGGAAGATTTTGCAGCCTTTACACGTGATAAAAAATACCATACAGTAGTTTCCTCATTCACCGGTATTGTAAATTAGAGAAGCTGGAATGTAACAGATTCCAAAAGTTATGTAACCTGAAAGTCACTGAAAGAAAGGCACGAGAGATCCAATCACAAAGTGAACAATCGCTGGGGAGTCCAACAATCCTACAGAGACTGGTCACACTGAGACCAAGCAAGTGGAGACAAGAGAGCTTGGTGAGTGGTGGGGATGTGGAAGGCTGGGATCATAGTGATAGTGTTGTAGTACCTGTCGGCTGGGATTAGACGGTGCTCTAACGTCATCATGTTTGCATCGCTTGTTAATTCTACACTTTATGACACTCTTTTTGCTGGGTTTGTCATCTCCAGAACTCTCCAAAAGAAGGAAGAGGATAAGGATAGCACCTATCATCCTGCATGAGGATGTACAAGAATAAGAAGTGATAGCAGGAATTTAAACACTAGTACAATATCAAAATGTATTCTCTTGGAAGGTAACTTTCCTGATGCAAATTAATGCCCCACTTACAAGGCGGGAATGTACCAGGATTTTATATTCAAGTGGATATGTTACCATATGTACTGATACATTTATCAATGTTTTTTAAGTGTTGGCATCAGTGAAGTGTCTTAGGGCAGGATAGAGAAAAGGTTGGCTGCCAACGTCCTGTCACATGCAAGATGAGAACAAACCAAGATCTTCTTCCCAAGTGGATACATTCTCGGTATGTACCAGTGGTTCTCTCAACCTTAATGTAAGCCTTGGCATCACCAAGCATCCCAGTAGGAGTAGTGCTTGATCTCGCATAAGATATTGCACTGGTAGCAGGAGCACGAACTCCTGTACCTTATACCAAAATGCCGCAAAGGGAGGGTCAGGTTGAGTTTTTGTACTGCACTGTACCTCCCACGAAACTATGTAGGGAACCTGTTAGTAACTTGTGAAACTGCCTAATCAGTCGTCCTGTGCTTCGGTGACTTCTGTGTCTTTCTTCCCTTTTGGGGGCGGCAGGCATTACATTCAAAGGTTTGGCAACAGGCGAGGAAGAAGATACAGGAACATGTAAAATTATAGGGGCAAGGCAAGCACGCAATTTTCAGCCCCCTTTTGTTGGTCGTCTCCGCCACCACCCATGGGGGTGCTTGGTATCAGAAGGAGCAGGAAGTGGTAAAATTCTTAAAGTATGCAATGTGGTCTCTGTTCATAAGAGCGTTTATGCGATGTCACATGCTCAGACTCAAACATGAGGATGAGTGGAATGGTTCCATGTCATTGCTGGGTCTTGGAGCGTTGAAGGATCTCGTGACGTAGAGTGGCCTCTTGGGTGTAGGAAGATGACGATTTCTTCATCTGGAGAAGTAGCAGCTCTCGATCGAGGTCATTGCATTTTGTACGAGACCGAACACCTGTGCAGAAGTGGCACGTAACAATGTTTCTTTCTGTTAACGGATAACTTTCTCCATATACCACTTTCCTGTCTCCCAAAAGAGAGAGAAATTGTTAAGGAAGGGGAAGGAGGGCACCACCTTTCATCTTGACTGACAATGGCTTGTGCTCACCTTTGTACTAGAGTAGTATGTGCCGATGTTTCTTCTCGCTATGGAATAACTCTCTGCACTTCCTTCTGTAGATATGAGATGGTGTGTGAAAACACCCATAACGAGTACACAGATACCTCCCAGAGTTTCTACTATTGGGACAATTATCGGCCCTTACAAGAAGGAAGGTTCCTGACAGGAAGTACTGTACTCTCTCCCCCACGGGCAGAAAAATGGTATAAGTCAAGTGTACACGATCCCTATCAATCGATCTTCATGAACATCTTTGATAACGTCTTTAAGTTGTTTTCCTCTAAAAGTAACGGTGAAGATTCTCATGAAGATAAAGCAAAGGACCGGGAAGACACTGAAGGCAAGAAGAACAGTGACACCTTTCCCTTTACACTCCGCGGTAGCAAATCCTTCTTCCTCCGATGAAGCACATCAATATCCAAGGATTGTTAACCCCCTTATGGTTAGAATTACATTGCTGTAGTTGCCATAGGGCCTGACTAGTGAGAGAATAACAGCAAAAAGGAATATGCTGTTTAACAGGAACAAGAATGTGGATATCAGCAGGTTTGCACAAAAAACTGTCACCCAGCTACAGTTATCAGAAACTACAGCAAGTTCTTATTATATCCCTTGCACACAACTAAACTGCCAACAAATTTATCTAAAAGAAAAAGCAAAGTATTAAAGCAGACAGAGTAGTACGTCTGTAATATGCGGAGGCTGAAAACTAAGTGGGAGCTCAGGGATTTATTGAGTGGGCAGGGCTTATTTGCCACCACCACCTCGTTGAGTTTTACAACAGCCATACCCAACTTTAGTGAAAACACACTCTTCTTTTTAAAGAACTAAAGTTTGTATTTGTGTATGAACAACACATAGCTTATATACACATACTATCCATACATATTTACGTACATATGCACCATGTACAGTTAGAAACAGGAATTACTAAGTGGCATATTCCTGCATTTAGTGCTGTCCCCATCACTGCCATCTCTTCCTACACTATCTGCTTGGTTACTTGCCAAGCAGTAAGGGTGTGATAGGATGCACTTCTTCAGCAAGGTGTTCCAGGGATGCCTGTGTCCAACTGTAGTACACACACACGCACACAAACAAGTTGGAGAATCCCTTCAAACGATAAGATCATGCAACAGCAGGTCCGAGCTCTGTCATGACTGAAATATAGATGGATGCTGAGTGAGGAACAACGCAAAGATAAAAAAAATGGCATAATGTTTATAAAGTTTTCTAATTATAAATAATATTTCTTACTGTCCAAAAAGTTAAACAAATTTCAATCTAATGGCAAGAAAAAGGCCAAAAATAAAAATGTTACAAAAGCCTTATGCCATTTTTTTTTTTTAGACATGCCTAGATTAAAAACCAATTACACACACACTAAAGGTAATTCTGTATGCAGAATATTACTATCTCAAATCATAAATCAAACATTAAAAGCATAATAATTTGAGACTTGCAGATATTATTTCATTACACCCAAGAAATTCTGCTCATCATGGAAGTCTTGTTCGTACAAAAAAAAATTGCCATAGCAATGGAAATTTTTGCTCATAAACCGAGGTACTACTGCATAGAAAATGTAGTATTCTGGGGAGATTCACTGAAGTGATGCCTAAGTCATTGTGGTTAGTTAAGGGAAACATCCATTATGTCAGATTTCATACATTCTTGTAATTTAATAAGTATAAAATCAGACAGATCAATGATTTTTTTTTTTTAAATTTGACAAAATGCCACAATACACTTTGGAAATTTTAATTACTGGTAAACTGTTTTAGGTTGTGGCGATCAAACTCCTATAGAAATCAAAATGAGTGATTTTGATGAATATGCATCATTAGATAAATTACCTATTTGAATATTGTTTTGTTATAATACGGTTGTTTCATCTCAGGCATTGGTGGTACCCGCTTCATCTCCTTCGAAGACAGGCACTGGCACAATGACTGCTTCATCTGTGCTGTGTGCAAGGGCTCCCTGGTGGGCAAGGGCTTCATCACCGACGGGGCTGATATCCTCTGCCCCGACTGCGCCAAGCAAAAGCTCATGTAAATGGCCCCAATCCCACCGCTGCCACCAAAACCTACTACAAATACTAATAATCACACAAATAAAAAAATTTCTCATATGGATCCATACAATATGTTTGAATTTATTTCCAATTCAGCATTGATGGGAATAAGATTGTATTTATAGTCACATCTTTTGTTTAATCAAAATGTTAGCATGGAGACAATCTACCTTATTATACAGTATGTCAGTCTCTGCAAATAAGTGCCTGTAGTTTTATTCATCTACGAGACTCAAAACATTTTTTTTTTTTTGTAGGTTTTAGGAAAAATCTAAAAAGTACCTTATGTACTGTTTCCATGTTTTCCTCTTTATGGATCTATGTAAAATTTTAGATTAAAAATCTTTACCAAATTTAATGCATAAAAAATTCCACGATGAAAATCTAGAATTGTATGCTGTTTGACTATTATTTGAAGATGCATGAATGGTGCAAAGTCATTCTCTCCCTACCCTAATTTTATGAGACATACATTTGTTATCTAATTGACGTAAAATGTAAATGTTGGTAACGTAAAATCTAGGTAATTATTTGATATGTGGGACTTTTTGGTCCTCTTGTAATGTAATGTATTATTTGTTTTCAATTTCAGCAAGAAATTATGAACATTCTTAGTTGATTGATCACAAAACTGAAGAATAATTATATGAGTCATTGGTGATGCACAAGTTTTTTTTATTGTAAAAAAGGAGAAGTTTGTTCAAAGGAACTGTCAATCAAGAGAAAAACAAATCCAGTCCAATGAATTGATATCCAATTTCAATGCCTTTGATCATAGTGTCCTTCTATATTAGTGTATATTTTGATGGATTTCACTGCCATTGTTATGATCTTCTCACACTTAGGTTTGCAAATAAGTACATCGGAAGCAAAGTTAATATATTTATTTGAACGTGAAAACAAGATGTCTCTTTGCTTGCTTCAGTTGCACTGGAATAAGATTTTACTGAATAGCATATCCTTCAGTTCCACCACATAAAGGCTCTTCCATTTTGAGTTATTGTAGCAAGATGATGGTTGAGCCAACATCACAGGTGTATGAACTGTGATTTAGAAGACACTGTTTTCTCCATCTTTGCCTAATGTGGAAAAACATGCGAAAAAAACACCGTACTAATAATGACGTTATCTGTTGGACACTTCAATATCAGTGTCTATCAGGTTTTTCAGAGTTAACCCCATGCTGTTGCTGGAATTAAGCAGAATGTGTATTTTCTTTACAGTATATTTTTTATGTTGCTCCAATCCAGTGTATTTTATTTTGTTGCCTTAATTTTATTTCTGATAAAACTATGACCTAACTTTGGGCTGGACTGTAGATTTGTAGTAAAGTGACCTTGCATTGGCAGTGTTCGATTTCCTGGCTAATAGAGAGAGTGCCATTTTTCAGGAGGTGGAGGTGTCAGGTAACCGAACATCAATGCTGCTGCCTTACTAGCGTTACCCTAACTTAATATTGTAGTATATTCTTGCATAGATATATTCTTGACAATTATGCTTAGATTAGAGTTGAATGGACCACCTCAGAGTGCTTTTTGGAAGGTTGGTAAATACTACATTGTCCAGAGAAAAGCTTATGTTTGGTCATCTTTAGCTCTTGAAGCTAACAAATTTGCAAAGCTATAGGAAATCAAATTTACTGCACTGATACAGAAATCATTTGCTAACATTCTGAAAAGACTTTGATACCTTTCCATTCAGAACAAATGAGTCTTTGTTCTTTTATCATTTATAAGCTGATTTATATTTATGTATATAATGAAATAAACCTAGCTTGCTTAATAACAAAAAATGTTATCACTTATCATACATTTTGTGATGGGTGGTAAAGATTATTGAACACCGCTCTGTCGCTGTGCGATTCTCTTCCTTTGTTTTTATTTTTTTCACAACAAGGCAGTTTGAATTTTTAGGCTAATAGGTAAATTAAATTATCATTATTATTATTGCCACTATTATTACAATCCTGCCAGTAATGGAGTGTTTCCTATTGTCTCCATATATCTCTCTATTTTTCATTTTTATTATTGTCAATTCATTCATTTATCATTGTCTTCAGTTTCATGCATAGTATCTTAAGTTTTCAATGACATGCCTTGTGTTAGAAAATCTGAATTTGACAATAGTGTGTTTATAGATTCACCACATTTTTTTGTTTACTCTTGGGTTTTGAAAGGATTGCTGTCATTCGTAGTGACTAGGGTTAATGTCTGTCTTTTATAGAACTTCGTATTATTGATGATATGGTCATAATGTGATCTGGTATTTTTCCAAGTTAAACTTTGTTATTTACATTTTGTTTACCTTTTGTGAAATTATATTAGATGGAAAATCTGTAGTTTATATAGCAAAGAGTTTATGTCTGATAAAATCCAAAATATTTTATCCACCTCAAAGGTTAGATTTAAATTTGAAATTGTTAATACAGTACTGTGTTTATTAGTAGTCTTGGCTCATTTACTGGTAGGATAGTGACCTGTGAATCATGTAATACGGTTATTCAGGCGATAAACATCCATTGTGGTGAAGCCCAACAATTTTGGACATTAGTCACAGACTTAATGATATTTACCAAACACCAGAGCATTGTAAAGAATTTTGACTGTCTATTGAAGTGGTTCCCAACCTTTGGCTAAACATAACCACGTCCTATTATCACTAGTGATGCATAGCAGCCTTCCAAAGGAGACTTGATATTAGTTGACAAGGTTAAGGAACACCACACAGGTGGTACACAGTACTGTATATGAAATAGCACTGAATAAATGTACTCATTATCAGTACATGATACTGAGAGGCTGGGAACCACTAGCCTAATGTACCAACAATTGGAAAGTTGCATCACAATATCTCATGTAATATATCTCGTGGAGTGATGCTGTGAGGACGGTGCTATCTGTGTGAGCTTGGTGGCGCACAATAATACTAATGCTGATGTAACCAAGTCTCTGTAATAAATGTGTTACAGTAGAATAATGCTGTTTATTTTATCCTCATGTTAGCAGTGGTTTACATAAATTGAACTTTGGTCATTGTATGATTGGGCAGTAGGCCGACAACTAGAATAACCAAAATTATGTAAAGTCTATTACCAAAGTTTGGTTTTCAATTTTTAAAAAAATGCAACATACAATGAAAAAATAATAAAATAAAAAATTTAATAATCAAATCACAAAATCTCACCTGATGTTCATATTGCATCTTTCTCGAAGCTGGTTATACTGCACTGTATGTTGATGTCTACCCTTAAAAAAAATAAAATTTTCTCCTAAGACATAAAGGGAAAACTAGAATGTTAGTTGAATTTCTGTGAGCATTCACCCACTTTGGTAGGGAACATTGGCAACAGATGGGTGCTAATCAAACGTCTTTTTTGTTTACATCAGTTCATCAGCAATACTATCACCTATGTGGAAAGATTACCTGGCGTTTTTAAATGTAATTCACCGTAAACTTGCTAAAGACTGTTGCTAACATACTCCTATATCCCTTAATGGTAGAGGAGGAGAAATTGTTCTTTCTTCTAAGTTCTAGAAAGAAATCGGCAATTTGAGCTATAGAGGTACTGGAAGAAGAAACTGAGTTTTTTTTACGCCATGCTCTAAAAACTTCCCACTTGGATTGGTATACTCTGATAGTAGAAGTTCTCCTTGCTCTAGCAATAGTCTTGGCTGCCTCCTTCGAAAATCCTCTAGATCTTGCAAGTTTTTCGATAGTCTGAAGGCAGTCAGACGTAGAGCTGGGAGATTTAGATGGTTTCTTGCCAAGTGTGGTTATCTGAGAAGATCTATTCTCAATGGTAAGCTTCTTGGGATGTCCACCAACCATTCCAGTACCTCTGTGAACCAATCTCTTGACGTCCAGAATGGGGCTATCAACGACAATCTGGTTCCCTCGTGAGACACAAACTTTTGCAGAACTTTGTGCAGCACTTTGAACGGTGGAAAGGCATACAGATCTAGATGTGACCAATCCATCAGGAATGCGTCTATGTGTGACGCTTCGAGATCCGGAACTGGGGAGCAGTAATTCTCTAGTCTTTTGTTCTTTGAGGTTGCGAATAGATCCATCAGGGGACAACCCCATAATCGCCAAAATTTCTTGCATACCTCTAAATGCAGTGTCCACTCTGTGGGGAGAACTTGGTTCCTCCTGCTAAGGCTGTCTGCCCTCACATTCCTTTCCCCTTGAATGAATTGTGTTAATAGGGAAATATTTCTTTGATGTGCCCAAATGAGAAGCATTTTTGCTAACTCGTAAAGAGGCCTGGAATGCGTTCCTCCTTGCTTCGCTATGTATGCCAAAGCTGTGGTATTGTCCGCATTGATTTGGCTAACTTTGTTTCGTACTAGATTCTCGAACCCCTTGAGAGCTAATAGGACTGCCAACAGTTCCTTCTGGTTGATGTGGAGACCTAATTGTTGATTTGTCCAGACCCGAAATCTCCGACTTTAAAGTGTTGCTCCCCACCCCAAGTCCGAGGCGTCGGAAAACAACACTAGGTCTGGGCTCTTCTGTTCCAAAGAGAGACCCTCCTGGAGTCTGTCTAAGTTGCTCCACCAACACAGGCACTCTTTTATCTGATCTGTAAGAGGAATGCTCTCTTTGTCTAGATTGTTCTCCTTGTTCCAATGACAACTGAGATGGAACTGAAGGGGTCGTAAATTTAACTTCCCCAGACACACGAATTGTTCCAGTGAGGAGAGGGTTCCCAGGAGACTCATCCACTCCCTTACTGAACAAAGCTCCTTCTTTAAAATGGCACGAATCCTTAGGAGAGCTGACTGAATCCTTTCGGGTGATGGAAAAACCTGAAAAGTCAGACTATGAATCTCCATCCCCAAATAAAGAATCCTCTGTGAAGGGATCAATTGAGACTTCTCTACATTTACCAGCAGTCCTAACTCCTTCGCCAGACTCATTGTTAGACACAAATCCTCCACACAGCGATTGAATGATGGGGCTCTTAGTAGCCAATCATCCAAATACAGGGAGGCCCTGATGCCTCTTGAGTGGAGCATGCTTGCCACATTCATCATGATCTTTGTGAATATCAGCAGGGCGGTAGTGAGGCCGAAACATAGGGCCCGGAATTGGAATACTTCCTTCCTGTAGACAAACCTTAGATAACATTTGCAACTTGGGTGAATTGTAACATGAAAATAAGCATCCTGGAGGTCTAATGAGACCATCCAGTCGCCTTTCCTTATTGCCTCAAGAACTGAACTTTGGGATTCCATTGTAAATTTCGTCTTTTGGCCGTAGTTGTTGAGGGCACTTACGTCCAGGACTGGCCTCCATTCTCCCGAGCTCTTGGGAACCAGGAACAGCCTGTTGTAGAAGCCTGGTGATTTTAAGTCCCTCACCCTCTCTATCGCCTCCTTCCCCAGCAAGAGGGACATTTGGAGTTGCATGGCCTGCCTCTTTACTTCTTCCTTGTATTTGGGAGAAAGATCTACCGGGTTTGAAATCAATGGGGGTTTTGAGATGTAAGGGATTTTGTAACCCTTCTTTAAAACTTGGACAGACCATGGTCTGCTCCCTTTTCCTCCCAGGTCTGCCAAATTTTGTGCAGCCTGGCCCCCACTGCTGTCTGAAGGTACAGGCAGTCAAACTCTGCTCCTCTTCTTGCTCTGGTCCTTCTACTATCAGGTCTGAAGCTGCTTCTGCCGACTGTCTTTCCTCGAAAAAACTTTGTCGTGTGTGGAAAAGTAGAATCATCCTTGAACCCACGAGTAGAAAAGGACGTTGGAAGGACCTTCCTTGCCGACTTAGCGACCAGATCATGAGTAGCCTTTTGAGTGAGGGCAGAAGCTACCTCCTTTACCAGTTCCTGAGGGAAAAGAGAAGGAGAAAGAGAAGCATAGAGCAACTCTGACCTCTGGAACGGAGTGACCCCCACAGAGAGAAAAGAGCACATGGTCTCTCGCTTCTTGACCACCCCTGCTGTGAATAAGGCTGCCAATTCATTTGAACCATCTCTTACAGCTTTGTCCATGCAGGACATAATATGAATAAGATTGGAAGTCTCAGGGTCCTTTAAAGCAGAGACTTTCTTTCCCAAGGTACCCATAGACCAGTCAAGAAATATAAAAACCTCAAAGGATCTATATATGCCTTTAAGAAGATGAATTCAGTTATGGACCAGAAGATCTTCGTTCTCCTCATAGTAAAGCGTCGAGAAGTCCACCAAACTTGAGAAGTTGCCCTGAGCAGAGGCAGGAACTCTCAAACCTAAGATGCCTCCTGTTTCATACCAAATACTGGACTTGGAAGCTAACTTGGCTGGTGGAAACGAGAAGTTTGTCTTTCCTGCAACTCTCTTAGACTGCATCCAGTTCTCCATTAATTTTAATGCTCTCTTAGAAGAGCGTGAGTGAACCATCTTAGTGAACCTTGATGTTTTTGAAGATAAACCAACTGTAAACTCCGATGGAGGGGAGCGAGGAGCTAAAGGAGTAAAACTGTCATGAAATAATTCTGAGAAAATCAGCATAATTTTCCTGAAATCAACAGTGTTGCGTTGTTTTATTTCCTTCATCCTCAGAGGCAATGTCCAATGGTTCATCCAAGGATGAATGATCATCATGATCCTTTTCAGAAATAATAGCAGCAGGAGTCATCGCTTCTAGTTCTGAAAAACGCCGCTCGCGCACGCGGGCGTCAGGCGCGCGATGCACGCGATCAAGTGGCTCAGCTTGTTTACTTGCTTGGCGCTCCTTAAGGTTGCGCTTGGCGTCACGTTTGTGAGCATGCTGAACTGAAATAGACTGACGTTTGGCGTCATGGTCCGCTTGACAGGAGACGTCACGGTCTCTTTGTTTTAAGTCACGCTTTACTAGGCGCGTAGCGTCACGTTCAGACGCCTGGCGCGTAAGATCGCGCTCAGCTGCTTGGCGCTTGTCGTCGCGCTTAGAATGATGACCCCCGACGTCACGCTCATTCGCTTGACGTCTACTTTCAACAGAAACAGGTACTGCAAGAGTACTAGCAGACTTAAAAGCGGCACTTCTATCACCCCGATCAACATCGCATGAAAAGGTAAGCCGCCTGTGCGACATCGCGTCACGATCGGAATCGTGATGAACCAACGCTTTGTCGACTGCGGGCTGATAAGAATGCATGAAAGTAGATAGTTGTTGTGTCATATCAAGCAGCATAGATGACTTAGGATCCTGCTTAGGCCGCCTGTGCGACATCGTTTGTGAAACAGGGGTCGAAACTTCCATAGCGAATTCTCGCTCTTCATCGCTATCATAACGCTCCTCATAATCCAGTCCGATGGAAGCGGTGGTGCATGCACCGTAACCTTAGACTCAGGAATAATTTCTGATTCAGTTTGAATCATTCTGTCAATATCTGACGTCTTGTTAGACCGCTTAAGCGGAGAGCATTGAGTATGCAGCTGAAAGTTCTCTGACAGGTCCCAATGACTACAACCAGGCCTTTGCGGTGGAGGATCGCGACCTTGTGCGCCTTCACCCACTTTTCTTTTAAGGGGTCTGGAAGCTTGACGCTAGTCCTTTCTTTGTTTAGTCTCATCCGAGGACAAAAAACTAACCTCACCTTTCCCATGGTGAGGGGGAGCGATCTGAGAAATAGATTCAACAGGAACGCTCGAAGGTACGTCTGCGCGCTTGATGACGCCTCTCGTTCCCTTTTGCCGCTCGACTTTACTTCTCGCATGGGCCCAGGAGCTTGCAAGAGGTCTAAGGCTATGTGAACGACAAGAACGCGTAGACGTACCCTCCACATCACTGAACACATTAACATCACTAATATGACAAATTCGAAGATAATTTGTATTTTTCCTAACCATACAAACCTTAGCTATTTACAATGGGTTTACCTTTTAGCGCAGCTGAAATGGCGAGCCATTAGAATTTAACGAGGGTGTATTACCCCCGCGCTAGTTAGCAGGGGGGTAGGGGAGTGGTAGCTAGCTACCCCTACCCCCCCTCACACACAGATGAATGCTCACTTTCACTTAGAGGTAGGACTTGTCTTGGGGGACAGGGCTGGCGGGCAAATATGTGTAAATAGCTAAGGTTTGTATGGTCAGGAAAAATACAAATTATCTTCGAATTTGTCACTTGTTCCGTAACCGAAATACAAACCACGCTATTTACAATGGGTGACTTACCCATTAGGTAGGGTGGAAAGTCCCCAGCCATACTGGCTTTGGCTTTACCCGGGGACTCAGAATCCGAGTGAGTCGCACTCGAGAAAAGGAGTCCCTGCACCTCACAAGCTCCTTGCTCCGCAAGGAACCGTGTGGCCTACATAAGCTTGTGTGTGAAGGAAGAAGTGTGACCCGTCCTAGGCAGTTGACCTGGAGTTCCAGAAGGAACTCTGGGTTAGGACGTTCCCAATACCACCTCGTCAGGGTATGGGGGACGCGACAGTATTGACTCAATACTCGGAACACAAGGAAGCATGGTTTACCTGCAGAGGTTCGAGGTCAGCTATGCAGAGACCAGGATGCTGCCTCCCCGTAGATGGGATGATGAAGAAAGAAATAAGGGCCAGACATACTTCTTTCGTTCATGCAGACTAAAACCTGATAACAATGCCCTCAACCTTCTGCTACCTGTCCAAAAAGGAGCCTGAGGTTAGACCAGCTGTTGTGTAGCCACCACAGAGCGATAGAAAACGTATCGAGACTCCTGTGGGTCACGCCCTGCAGGAAGCGGGCTGCGAAGGTCATTAGACGCTTCCAGACTCCAGCTTGTAGCACCTGCGTCACAGAGTAGTATTACTCGAAGGCGAGGGACGTTGCGATGTATCCAACATCGTGCTGTAGGGCGACGTGACGGGGGAGGGTCTGGAGACAGGTCGAGATGAATGTCCTTGAGTCCGGGCTGAAGAGGTATACTGGTGACTCTCCCCCGTGTCCTCCTTGTGCTCCCAAATCGGCTGCAACTGAGGACAAACTGCAGCTGTTCCCAAAGCTAACCTCTCGATTCCTTTACTGGCAAGAAAGAGAAGGTCTTGGGACATCAGATACAGAATGGAGACTCGAAATCTTGAAGGAATTGGACCGAAGGGCCGGGACCCCCAGATTCTGAGTCTAGCCAACAACTCAGGAGCGAACCTGAATGTTGCCTTCCCCTCTTCCCTAGAAAGGGGGAGTCGTACGAGACCAAGAAGATTGCTTACACACTGGCCGTGGCCAGAGTGAGCAGGAGACCCAAGGCGGAATACAATCTGAGGCCTGTCGTAAAGGGTCTTGAGAAGATCTCTTAAAGGACTAAAAGTCCGAGCCATGCTCCAAGTTGGAGGTCTTCCTCCGACTAGGGCAGGGACAATCGTAGCTTCGCATGAGCGAGGAAAGATCCAGCGGGCAGGAAAAAGTTATTCCTTTAAGCCTGAAGGTCAGGGAAAGGCCGAGCGACAGGCTTCATTGCCGAGAGCGGAAAGGAGTTTACTCCCGCCGAAAGGCAATAAGACCGTTATTGCTGGAGAAGAGGCCTCAAGGGAAGAGGTATATCTCCCACGGCACCAACCACCTTAGACTCTTCACTTTGCCTGGAAGACCCCTGCGGATGACTATTGCAGATGACGCGACCTCCGTACCGCGACTGTAGCGGGTTGTCTCTTCTTGAGGAGGAGGCGTAGTGTCTCCAGGCATGAAGCCGAAGCGATGCCCCGGTTCGGGAGAGATGTCGCAGTGTGGTTGTTTGAGTAGTCTGCGCCGTGGGAGAAGCTCTCCCGGGAGTTCCGTCAGGGGAAGCAGAGGGTCCAGAAACCGTTCTGCGCATAGTCCCAGTGGAGCTCTCCCATTGAAAGGTTGACAGACAACCTGGTCTTGTTGAGACCCATTGTCCACAGACAAAAAGGAGGGAAGACGCAGGCGTCGAAGTTGTCCCACCATCACCGGAATGCATCTTGCCAGAGTCTCGGGGTCTGAGACTGGGGGGGAAGAACAGCGGAAGCTTGAGGTTCCAAGCTGTCGCGATCAGGTCCCCCAGACCAGGAGTTGCTGGTTACCCAAGGTCAAAGACCCCCAGGTACACTCTCTCTACGAGGCTCTGCTCGGATAGTCGGAGAGAACATTCCCCTGCCTGGAATGAGAGACCCGATGGTGGTATTGAGAGAATCTCAATCATCCCGGTATCTCTACTGCAAGATGTGAAGGTGTGAAAATGCGTCCCCTGCTGGTTAGAATACGCCAGAATTATGAAGTCGACGCGCACGGGGTGACTCGGCAGGAGCTGTAGGATCTGTAGAGGGGCCAGACTAAGGCCCCTAAGCCTGCCTGAATGATGGAGAGGTATCCTTCAGGTCTTGACCATAGGCCTGGACAGGAACATGCGCCCCCCCCCTTTCCTTTGACGAGTCTGAGAACAGCATCAAGAATGTGGGGAAAGGACGAGAATATCCACTACCATCAAGAGGCTCCATAGGTCAACACCCATTGCAGGTCTAATAGTTCCGCTGGTCCCATAGGGGCCAGGAAGTCCGGTTAAACGTTGCCTGAAGCCACCGGAACTTGGACCGCCCCACATGGAACTTATCCTGAGGCGACCGTTCGGACTATAGACGGGTCAATGAGGAAAGGAGAACTAGGAAACGTTCCAAGGTAGGGCTGAAAGCTCTGCTCGACTGAGAACAGGTACTGCGACTCTCCTCAGTCTTGCCACAGTCAACTGAAAGGAAGGCTCGGAGGATGTGGTAACAGAATCTGGCGTCCCCAGGTGGTCACCCATCCAAGTACCGACCAGAACCGACGTTGCTTAACCTCGCTGGACGGACGAGAAGCGGGGTTTCCAACGTGGTAAGGCCGTTGACTCAATATCATGGCCAGATACTCCAGATGTTGAGGCAGAAGAAGAGAAGGCTCCAAGCAAAATACCATGAACCCACACTCATGGTAAGCATCCGGAAGCTTGTCCCGGCGCTGAAGAAGGTCGAACCCGAGCCTACCGGAGTTGACCAGCCCTCCAAACAGCAGAGGAGGCGGAAGCCTGCACCTGAGCGGCCATGAGGAAGGCAGGGAGAGTTCTCTGGGGAAAAAAACCTGCTATGCCACGGCGGGATAGCCACACTGCATCATAAGCAGGAATACTTGCAGTCTAGGCTGAATTCGACGAGCTCCCTGGAAGATGGATGGAATGGAAACTGAAAGTACCCGTCCTTCCGATCCAGGGTTTAAGGAGTCCTGTCGCCTCGTTACCAGTCTGATCGATTCTGCTGTTCTACGCTGGCCGAAGTTTGTTCGACAAACTTGATCAGAGCTGAGAGTTCGACTACGGAACTCCCCTCTCAGATCCTTCCTTACAAGAAAGGATCGACTGAAGAGGCCAGGGGTGAAGCCGTCGATGATCCTATGGAAGACCTTCGCCTAAGGTATGGATCATTCTGCCCAACCGGGCAACTCTTGCTGACGCTATGGCATAGAGGTTCAGAGACACTGAATTCGCTGACAAAGACGGCAGGCGCGATATCCTTGGCTGATCACAGAGATTGTGCGGGAATGGGCATCGGGAAGCTGTCATTCGGATGAGTAACCTTAAGCATCCTCCCAGCGAAAAACCTGCAATCCTAGAGTTCGTGAACTCTGCCGCTCCTTTTAGGACTATGCCCCCCCGGGGAAGCCTCCCGTGCCATCTGTTCCTGACAGGAGGAAACTGCAATTGGACACCTTGTCCCAGTTGTCGTAGCCGATAACTTAGGCCGACGTGGTTGAAAGAAAAGGGCGCTGGAGCCCTGCACAGTCTGGAAGAAAGCGCCTTGGAGGAGTGAAAACGGAAGTCGATTTCCTCCGCACAGCCGCTGTCTAAGTCTCTGTCCTTGGGCACAAACAAACTCTTCTCAAGGATGGAAGGGTGTCTGAGGTCATCGACCTCCACAGATGAGACACCCGAAGGAAGCCCTCAGTCAGCGCGTCCAGATGGTACAACATCGAGCTTGTCCGCAAGTTAGATACTTAACGACGAAAGGCCAAGGTGCCTGAGCTCGAGAGGAGGAAAGTACCCATGATCTTCCTGTAGCTTCCTTGAACCAAACTTCGGGCCGTAACCGAGGAGGGAAAGGACCTGGTAAGCCCCCAGAGGAAGGGGTAAGCAGTCACCCCTTGTCCGATGGAGAAATCTCGAACGGAAAGCCCCCCGCCAAAAATCCTTCCAGGGAATGACGGGGAAGGGCTAACCCAGGTTCTGGAAAGAGGAGTGTTGCTCAGATCTCCCTGAAGTTTCTCCTATTCTTGCAAGTGCCATGCTCTGCGTTTACGGGGTGAGGCCGTGTTCTGGAAATACGCTCCAGAAGAACTCCCCAGGCTGGCCATGCTGCGAAAACCCCAATGGGAATCGTGGTCGCAATCGCCCTGGAGCTCGCGCAATGGTAATTCAAAGATTTGCGCGTGGGCGAACGTGGAAGCGCCCATGCGCGGTAACGCAGGAACACAAACGAAGGTGAGCGAAGGAGCGCAGAAGGAGGGCGAGCGTGGTAGGAAGGGCGAGAGCTGGTGGTCGGCGAGCGATAACCCATAGACGAGCAATGGATACTGCAAGAAATAAGCCGACGTTTGTGCGAAGAAACACTGTAGGTTCGAGCGACGGAACACCGTCGGTTCGCGCGACGGCGTGCGACGGAACACCGTCGGTTCGCGCGACGGAACACCGTCGGTTCGCGCGACGGAACACCGTCGGTTCGCGCGACGGAACACCGTCCGTCCGCGCGATGGAAAACCGTTGGTTCGCGCGCGGGCGAACATTGGAGAGAATGGGCGCGGACGCGCATGAGCGTAGACGTGCAGGCACGTGGGCGTATGGGCGCGGACGCGCATGAGCGTAGACGTGCAGGCACGTGGACGTATGGGCGCGCAGGCGAATAAACGCGCGGGCGCACAGGCAAGCGGTCGCGCAGGTGAACGGTTGCGCGGGCGCGCAGGCGAGCGGTCGCAAGGGTGGGCAGATGAATGAGCGCGAGTCCGAGGCGGCGAACGCAAGCGTTAGCGCAATGGCGAGGAAACGCGCTGCCGCGTGGGCGAGGAAGACCGCTGGCGATATGGATCAACAGGCGATCGGTGGTGAGCGCTAACGCGCAGGTTGGCAATGGCGCGTTGTGGCATGCCGACGCGATGGTGAGCAGCATGCACAGGTGAGCGATCGCGCAATGGCGAGCAGCATGCGAAGGTGAGCGATCGCGAGCAGCATGCGCAGGTGGGCGATCGCGAGCAGCATGCGCAGGTGGGCGATCGCGAGCAGCATGCGCAGGTGGGCGATCGCGAGCAGCATGCGCAGGTGGGCGATCGCGAGCAGCATGCGCAGGTGGGCGGTCGCGCGATGGCGAGCAGCATCCGCAGGTGGGCGGTCGCGCGATGGCGAGCAGCATCCGCAGGTGGGCGGTCGCGCGATGGCGAGCAGCATCCGCAGGTGGGCGGTCGCGCGATGGCGAGCAGCATCCGCAGGTGGGCGGTCGCGCGATGGCGAGCAGCATCCGCAGGTGGGCGGTCGCGCGATGGCGAGCAGCATCCGCAGGTGGGCGGTCGCGCGATGGCGAGCAGCATCCGCAGGTGGGCGGTCGCGCGATGGCGAGCAGCATCCGCAGGTGGGCGGTCGCGCGATGGCGAGCAGCATCCGCAGGTGGGCGGTCGCGCGATGGCGAGCAGCATCCGCAGGTGGGCGGTCGCGCGATGGCGAGCAGCATCCGCAGGTGGGCGGTCGCGCGATGGCGAGCAGCATCCGCAGGTGGGCGGTCGCGCGATGGCGAGCAGCATCCGCAGGTGGGCGGTCGCGCGATGGCGAGCAGCATCCGCAGGTGGGCGGTCGCGCGATGGCGAGCAGCATCCGCAGGTGGGCGGTCGCGCGATGGCGAGCAGCATCCGCAGGTGGGCGGTCGCGCGATGGCGAGCAGCATCCGCAGGTGGGCGGTCGCGCGATGGCGAGCAGCATCCGCAGGTGGGCGGTCGCGCGATGGCGAGCAGCATCCGCAGGTGGCCGGTCGCGCGATGGCGAGCAGCATCCGCAGGTGGGCGGTCGCGCGATGGCGAGCAGCATCCGCAGGTGGCCGGTCGCGCGATGGCGAGCAGCATCCGCAGGTGGGCGGTCGCGCGATGGCGAGCAGCATCCGCAGGTGGGCGGTCGCGCGATGGCGAGCAGCATCCGCAGGTGGGCGGTCGCGCGATGGCGAGCAGCATCCGCAGGTGGGCGGTCGCGCGATGGCGAGCAGCATCCGCAGGTGGGCGGTCGCGCGATGGCGAGCAGCATCCGCAGGTGGGCGGTCGCGCGATGGCGAGCAGCATCCGCAGGTGGGCGGTCGCGCGATGGCGAGCAGCATCCGCAGGTGGGCGGTCGCGCGATGGCGAGCAGCATCCGCAGGTGGGCGGTCGCGCGATGGCGAGCAGCATCCGCAGGTGGGCGGTCGCGCGATGGCGAGCAGCATCCGCAGGTGGGCGGTCGCGCGATGGCGAGCAGCATCCGCAGGTGGGCGATCGCGCGATGGCGAGCAGCATGTGCAGGTGAGCTAGTAGCTGGCGAACCATGTTCCTTCAGAAGTGTTAGAGAACGTTGGCGTGCCGGCTGTAACACACACGGGCGATCCGGAGATCGCCGAGAGACAGGTGATCGCTGGCGAGCTGATGATCGCTGACGAGCAGAAGGCCGCGTGGAAGCCTGCGCATAGAAGAATAGTCCTTGACCCGGACCTGAACCGAAGTTCTAGATCGCGAGGGCGAACGTGGGCGCACAGGGCGCGTAACAGGAACCAACAGGAACAGCAGGGATGATCATCATAAGAGCGCTGACGAACAGGAGAGCGCTGATGAGCAGGAAAGCGCCTGTGCGCTAACACTGAGCAGGAGCAGGAGAGAACACAGCAGAAGGGCGCGCAGGGGAACCCTGACACGCAAGGGAAGAACCCCCGTGGGAGGCAACCCTTTGCCCCGAAGGAATCGTTGTCCGCCGGGAGACTCATGTCCGTCGGAAGACCGTTGTCCGTCGGGAAGACCGTTGCCCGTCGGAAGACGAGATCAGACTGCTGTCCATCTGCACCAAGGCGGAAGATCAAGAAAAAGGAGTTGTAGGCTGCAAACGGAGATTCAAAAAGGCACCTCTTAGCACCCTTATAGGGAGATGAGAGGCCCTTACGACGAGGCGGACGGTGGGCCTTACAGCGAGGGCGGCCAACAGCAACAGCAACAGAAGAATCCTCCGAAGAGGAGTCTCTATGAGTGTACTCTCTCGCGAACGAAAGAGAAGCACTTCGTAGAAGAGACTGGTCAGCCAGTGACCTAAAAGGAGCAATCCTCCGAAGAGGAGCTCCTGCAGTTGCCCAGCCCCTTGAGCGAAACTGCAGGTGTAATCGCACGAAAAAAAGGCAAGAGAAGAACCCCCCAAAAGGGGAAAAACTCAAGCCTGGACAGGAAAAACTTCCCTCGGAAGGAAAGTTACCTGCCCAAGGAGGCAAGCCTCCTGAGAGTAATAAAATGAACTGGAGAGCTGTCCGTCGTCACGGGAGTACTTCCAGTAGAAGGAGACACGCCCCTGACGAAAATACAAGGGGGGAGGCAGCAACAGCAGAATCCCCAGGCCTCAACAAGACAGCTCACACCGTTACCATATTACAGAAACGAACTAGATCGGTAACTGTAAAAAAATAAAACAAAAAAACATTAGTAGACATTCATTCCCCCGGGAAGGCTCCGAAGAGGAATCCCGAGGGAAAGGAAACAAGAATTACACAACAGGCACGTGCCCTCACAACCACTTACACTCACGGAAGGAGAGCTGTAACCAAAACAGAATTATAACAATTATAATTATGTAACTATGTAATTATGTAATTTAAAAATGAATGAACACTAAAGAAAGAACGAAAACCCCGAAAGGAATCGTTCTACAAGCTGAAAAAAAAAAAAAAAAAAAAAAAAACTACAATTAGATTCATAAACTAATTGAGACAAACGTATGGCGTAGCAAACCCCCCCCCCCCCCCCACGGAAAGGAAGCTACAAGGGCGTAGTAACACGTAGTAAAAGGGTGAACGACCTCAAGAGAGAGAGAGAGAGAAAGACATAAGTCAAACTCGATCGCCACCCATAAAATTACGCCGTGGTGGCCTAACTGCCGAGGACTCCACGTAGATATCGTACACTACACACACAACTCTGAAAAGGAAACTTACTGATTTCTTTACTCAAATATATATACAAACATGAAAACATGTTTATATATATATTGAGTAAATGAAAAGTAAGCGATTAAGTAAAGACAAAACAAACAATGGCTGCCAAGAGAGGACCAAGACAGAGACGTCTGTCACAGTCCGAGCCAAAAGTGAAAGTGAGCAATCATCTGTGTGTGAGGGGGGGGGGGGGGGGGGCCAGGGTTAGCTAGCTACCACTCCCCTACCCCCCCCCCCCCCCCCCCGCTAACTAGCGCGGGGGTAATACACCCTCGTTAAATTCTAATGGCTCGCCATTTCAGCTGCGCTAAAAGGTAAACCCATTGTAAATAGCGTGGTTTGTATTTCGGTTATGGAACAAATTACTACTTTTGAGTAGATTCACATCGGACAAAATTTGGTGTCTGTCCGCTGCCAGCGATTCCACTCTCGAACCAAGAGCCTGGATCGCTGTCATCATATCCTTTATTGTTGGTTCAGATTGAATAGGATTAGGTTCAGGATCTACCACTATCAAGGAATTAGGTTCAAAGACATTTGAAAATGATACATCCCTTGAACGGGAGGAACTACGTCTAATTCTATCCCTTTCCAATTTACGAGAGTTGCGATCATAAGCTAACCATTGACTCTTGGATAAATCAAAACACTCTTAACATCTATCCTCAAAATTACATATTTTACCCCACCATTTAATGCAAATTGAATAGGGATCCACCAAGGCTTTTGCAAGCCGAGTTTTACACCCTTTAATGCCCTTCCTATATGAAGGGGAGGGGTCTGCCATTTTGGAAATGTAAATAGAGAGATCAATTCAAGCAAGGGTCAAAATTAATTCAAATTAATTCAAATCAGTAGATATCCAAGAGAATCCGTAAGCTAGTCCAATAAATGCTAAAGTCAAAACCAATAACAATTGTACATCACCAAGAACACTGTTAATTCCTGATAAACGGCAAGTGAATTTCAAGCTCTTGCCAATATGGCGGCAGAAAGAAATCTGAGACTAGGAGGGATAGTTCGGCCTAGCTCCATGGTGGCCCTAGTGTATACCTGGCATATACATGTGATGGGCGCGAGTTTTGAATTTTCTGCCAGTCAGAAAGAATAAAGCTATTATATATAACCAGCGGGTGAGTTTAAATGTTAAAACTTTTCCCATTATGGCCAAAAAGGGGCTATAAGCATCACTTTGCTGTTCACAGAGCTCTGGAACTCGTTTAACACCTGCTAAATCATGGCAAACAGGGGGGAAATGTGTAAAGATCCAGATTTGACCAACCTCATATAACAAAACTATCTTCCAAACTAAGGGATTCAACATGGGTAAACAAACAATTCCCTTCTTCATGTTCAGTAATGTGGCAAACATTAAGGGCGACGCCACCACTTCCTAATCGCTTGACAAATCAAGGGATATTCATTTGGTAAAAACCAATTCTTCTTGCTCAACTGGTCTGTTAGTACATTTGATCTTCCTGGAATGAATTTCAGAAGTAAAGTGATTCCTCTAAGGCTCTTCCCTGATGACAGTTTATATGCTATCCGATACAGGGAAGGCGATCTTGTACTTCCTTGGTTTCTGATGTAGGCAAGTACTGTACTGTTGTATTGTCCGAAAACACCGGTACTGTCTTCCCTTCAACAAGTGATTCCTGATCTTGAAGTCTTGAATAATGCAAGTAAATCTAGGCAATTGATGTGTAGTTTCTGTTTCTTGTGGAGTCTATATCCCCCGAGAGATGCAAGTGGTCCAGTGTTGCTCCCCAACCTTTCTGTGACTCAGCTGTGAACAGGGATAGGTTTGGCATTTTCAACTCCAAAGAGACTCCCTGTGACAGGCGACTGATCATCTCACCACTCAAGTAGTAGAAGTTGATTTACCATTGAAACAATAGTTACAGAATCTAACTCCATTGTCTTATTCCAATGCAATTCCTCTACAGAAGCCATGGTTCCTAGGCATCTCAACCAAATTCGCAGCACCATGCGTTTCGATGTCCAGAATCTTTGTAGCATAAGAATAAAGGACTTGATCCTCTACTCCTTACTGACAGACCTGACCTGGAACTGCTGCTACCATTATTCCCAAATATAGAATTTTCTTTGTTGGATCCAGGATAGAATTCCTGACATTGACTCCAAGAGGGACATATTGACATTGACAAGACCCCAGCCTACCCAACAACCTGAGTAACCAAACTTCTTGAACTCGAATCCTCTCCTATGAATAACTTCAAATCAACCAATCGTCTAGGTACAAAAGAACTCTAAAGTTCCAGTAACCTTAACCATTTTGTGATGGAAGCCATCAATTTGGTGAACATCTGTGAGGCGGTCCTGATCCCAAAACAAAAGCACTTGAACTGATACACCTTTGATCCATTGAAATTGAAAAAAATTAAGGTATTCTCTTGAATTTAGATAAATTGGAAGGTGAAAATATGTATCCGATAGGTCTATCAAGAACATGAAATCCTTTCGTTTGATCACTCCCAGAATCGTTGAGTGTGTTTAAAGGTTAAAGGTGTCTGGTTTCAGTTCCAGTTCCATCAGAATAGATGCTCATCAAAACGTCAGCCGGGCAAGCCCAACCCCCCACTGTGGTGCCCTACCACAGCAGTAGCCTCCCCAGTAAAAAGCTTAAACTCACGGCCCTGGGTGGGGATCGATCTCTTGCCACGCGAATGCGAGGCAAACACGTTACTACTGTACTAGCCAGGAGGCATGGATAACTTTGTAATCACTGAAATCTGTGCGCAGACATCTAGAAATGGTCTCCACCCTCCTGAGCTTTTGGGAACCAAGAATATCCTGTTGTAGAACCCTGGGGAACGGTTTAAGATATCTTCTATCACATCCTTCTCTAAAAGATTTGCAATTTCTATTTGCAGTAACGGAGCTTTTACTATATTGGTAAGATACTGCAACTTGGATACACAGGAACAGATTCAGATTCTTCAATAAAGGAGAATTGGTAGTTAGAGTACTCTGGTAGCCTTCTCTAACCACAGCCAAGACTGCCGGGTTAAGCTATAGTTTTTCCCAAATGGGGAAGTAGTAAGACAGTCTTCCCCTTAACAGACTAACGTTGGAATGACTGTCATACTGTTTTACAATAAGGTTTTCGAGTTCGGTTGGCAATCTTTCTTGAAATGTCTACTGCAACGGAATTTTGTTGTGCTGTTGCTTGAATGATAGGGCCTCCTTGCTAGCCCGTCTGAGCTTGAGAGATTTGACCTGTAACTGGAAGGTTGGGTATTTTTATAATCCATCCTCAGACATCAGTTTCAGTCCTGTTTTTTACCTAAGCTAATACTTTATCAATGTTAACTCCATCCAGCACACAGGTTCCAAGTTTTTTTTTATGCCTTTGATACTGAACCTACCATAAAATTACATACCTGTTCTCTTCTCTTAATCACGCAACACATTAAACAGAAAATTTCTCTTTTACTTGATAAGAAACAACCCCTAAAACAGAATCTGCAAAGGTAAGTGATTCAATTACAGTCCCTATCTGATCCGATTACTATACCTACAAATAATCTCTTTAGTTAACCAACTTGCATAACCTGAATTTAGAGATTTTCTTTTATTAGGCACAATGATTGGATCAAGACAGGCCACTAAATCTCCATCCAAGTTGAGGTTAGGTGCCCTATTTGTCTTGAACAAGCTAGTATGTCTCTATGTTAAAGAGGGTCTAAGCATGAAACTGAATATCCAGCCTTCCTATGAACTCAAGACAACAATTCTGTACATCTGTCCATAACTAAGTTGGATATTTGAGATGTGTAAACTGTCTTGAAAGTATCTTCTTTTTCTTATCTGGTAGAATAAGAGACTTAGGAACTTACCTTTAGAGAACCATGACTTATGAACGTCACCTGTGTGTGACACTGTGAACGTTGTAGAGCACACCCCTCGCTTGTAGCTCGTTTGTACATTGTTTACATGCCAAATACAAATGGAAATCGTTCCCATTTATGTACAAACGATCCGAGGGAGAAGTCATTGTTAAAAGACATTATTGTAAGTGATGCAACGAGCTGAGTGATAATGTGGTGACTAGTGCCAGCCAAGGGTAAACTAAACGTGGCCATAACAAAAGTGAACGGACTTGAATCTAATGCAACCGGGAATTGTCAAGAACAGTGTTGCTGTGTATTAAAGTTAAGTCTGTTACTAGATCTACCTGATTGTGTGTCCCTACACCACGATATGAACAAACCTGCAAACCTGTGGAGAACGTGAATACAGCAAAAAGGACTCAAAAGGTCAGTAGTATCCAAATGGTTTACAGTGATTAAAGTGAGTCACTCTGTCAGTAATTCCCTAGTAGGTAATTCACAGTGATAAGCAGCAAAATGGCCGCACAAAGCATTGGTTTCCCAGTGCCTGGATGCACCTATCGAACCGAGGCATCCACAGAGCCCATCAATACCGCAGCGCTCCTGAACGCACACACAACGACTCATGCCCAGGGCCCAGTAGCTCAATACCACCCGCCAAGCACCAAGGTTGAAAAACTTAAGCGCCCAACGATATCAGCGGCCGGCACGAGTGGGGAGTGGGACTATTTCCTAACTCGTTGGGGCGAATATCGCAAGGGAACCGGGCTCGAAGGCGATGATGTTGTGGTACAGCTCCTTAAATGTTGTGAGGAAAGCCTACGCAAGGACATCACCAGCGCCGCGGGGAGGAGCCTGGTAGGCGAATCGGAGGATGCGGTGCTTAGTGCGATAAAAGCCCTCGCGGCGCGCGGGGAGAACGCAATGGTGGCGCGGGCGGCTCTCTCAAACATGCGACAGGGCCGCGAGGAACCGATACGGGCATTTCACGCCCGCGTGAAGGCCCAAGCAAACACGTGCAAATACGTCAGGAGGTGCATATGTGGACTAAGCGTAAACTTTGCGGACGACGTGATCAAAGATGTGCTTGCACGAGGTATCACTGACTAGGACATCCAGCTGGATCTACTTAGCGACCAGCGGCAGGAGATGTCGCTGGAGGAAACGATCAGGTTCATCGAAGCGAAAGAGTCTGGTAAGCAGTCTGCGTCCCGATTGCTGGACACCCACAGTCATGGCGCGGAGGCTGTCACCAGCTCCTATCGCCGCATCAAGCGCTAAACCGCGGTAAACAGGGGTGATGCACGTCAGACGGATGCAAGAGACGGTGGCAGACAAGCTGTTTGCGGGTACTGTGGTGAGAAGGGCCATGGCAAGAATGCGCCCTGGCGAATCAGGAAGACTGAGTGCCCGGCTTACAGTAGAAAGTGCCGCAAATGTAATCTCGATAACCACATAGAGCGAATGTGCCGGAGTAAATCGGCGGCTGAATCTGCCAACACAGACGCATGCGACGAACAGACGGCAGCATCCATAGAGTTGTGTGCTGTGTCAGATATCCGAACGATTGACGGTGAACAGTTGCTAGCACTAGATCACCACCTGTATGACAACATGTAAGGGCTCAGGAGGAACTCCCAACCGCAGCCGTTCATAAACCTTCGACTCAACATCCATGCAGGGGATTATCTCGCCCTGGGATTCAGACCGGTCAAGCGCGCAAGACCTGCAACACTCCCTGCCCCATGGCCGACACCGGTTGCCAGAGTTATCTGGTCGGGGTTAACGTTATCGAGCAGATGGGCCTGACGACCGCGGACCTGCTCCCGGTCTCGATGAGAATGAAGGCTGCGAATAAACAAGATATCCGTATCTTAGGGGCAGCCATCGTCCGATTCTGCGGAACACACGCCGGAGATCCGCAAACCGAATCTCGGCAAATAGTGTATGTCACGGATTCAACCGACAGTGTGTTCTTGTCACGCAGCGCCTGCGTCGATCTTGGCATAATCTCCAAGGATTTCCCCACACTGGGTGAGATGTCGTGCAGTGCGGCAACCACAGACAATTGTACACCGCAAAATGATACATGTGACAATGGCGTGACATCTCAATGCAATTGTCCTCGGCGCACGGCGCCCCCACCTAAACCTACGTCTATCCCCATGCCAGCCACAGAAGGTAACAGGGAGGCCATTCAACAATACCTGAAGGAACTTTATGCCTCCAGCACATTCAACACGTGCATCCACCAGCCCCTCCCCATGATGGCGGGCCCACCGATGCGCTTGATGGTTGACTCAGATGCTAAGCCCGTTGCCCATCACACCCCCATTCCAGTAGCGTTACACTGGCAAGAAACCGTGAAAGCAGGTCTGGACCAAGACGTCAAAATGGGAGTTATCGAGCCAGTGCCCGTAGGAGAGCCGGTGACATAGTGCCACAGAATGGTAATCTGCGCCAAGAAGACGGGGAAGCCTAGAAGGACGGTAGACCTTCAGGCTCTCAATGCTCATGCCACTCGTGAAACACACCACACCCAATCGCCCTTTCATCAGGCCCGTTGTGTCCCACCGGGGAAACTAAAAACAGTGTTTGATGCCTGGAATGGATACCACAGTGTACCACTGCACAAGGAGGACCGCCACATGACCACCTTTATCACACCCTGGGGCAGATATCGATACTGTGTCGCCCCACAAGGCTATGCCACGTCAGGCGATGGCTACTCAAGACGATATGATGAGATAGTATCCGACGTCCGTGACATGACGAAATGCGTTGATGACACATTACTGTGGGCCGACACTATTGAGGAAAGCTTCTACCAGGCAGTCACTTGGCTCGACGTCTGCGGGAGAAACGGCATCACCCTCAACCCCGACAAATTTTTGTTTGGCTGTCGCGAGGTAGAATTCGCCGGCTTCACCATCTCAATGGACAGTGTTCGCCCTTGTGCGAAATACCTGCAGGCAATATCAGACTTCCCACGCCCGAAGAACATTACCGACGCTCGATCGTGGTTTGGCCTAGTAAACCAAGTGTCTTATGCTTTCAGTATGACTGAGCGCATGCTCCCGTTCCGCGAGCTACTGAAACCCGACAAGGCATTTACGTGGACCGACGATCTTGAAAGCGCATTCCAAGCATCTAAAGAGGCCATTGTAGATGAAATTACCAACGGGGTGCGCATCTTCGACAAAACCAAGCCGACATGCCTTGCGACCGATTGGTCTAAAGAAGGCATTGGGTTCTGGCTGTTCCAAAAACATTGCCAATGCCCAACAGACAAGCCATTCTGCTGCCGCGAAGGTTGGAAGGTGACCCTAGTTGGGAGTCGTTTCACGCACCCAGCCGAATCCAGGTACTGTATGCCGCGATAGAGGGGGAAGCCCTGGCGGTAGCCGATGCCCTTGACAAATCACGCTACTTTGTCCTCGGCTGCTCAAACCTGGTCATTGCGGTAGATCACAAGCCACTATTAAAGGTGTTGGGGAACCGATCCCTGGATGACATCCCGAATCCCCGCCTGCACAACCTAAAGGAGAAGACACTGCGCTACCGCTTCCGCATCGTATACGTGCCAGGGATGCGCAACAAAGCAGCTGATGCCATTTCACGTCATCCAAGAGGCGACACCAACTCAGAAAAACTGTATCTCCCTGACGACAATGCATCAGTCTGCGACCACTCCATACCGTCGGTCCACCACGATATCCTTGCCGGCATACGCATGAGGGACTGTGACACATGCACAATTGAAGAGCCCGCATACCTCACAGCCCTAGATTCCCTTCCAGCGGTCACCTGGGACCGTGTACGGGGATCTACAGCAAGCGATCCCGCCCTTCACGTGCTCACAGAGCTCATCGAACATGGGTTCCCGACATCAAAAGATGATATGCCACAACACCTCCGTGCGTACTACCACCTACGGAACGAGCTCATCACCTTCGACGGTGTCGCATTGTTCAAAGATCGTGTTATCATCCCAACGTGCTTGCGCCAGGGTGTCCTATCCGCATTACATTCGGCACATCAGGGTGTTTCCATGATGACTGCTCGTGCAGAGGCATCAGTGTACTGGCCAGGCATTACCGCAGACATACAGGCGACTAAAGATAACTGTGAGGATTGCCACCGCATGGCCCCCTCCCAACCATCCGCCCCCCCCTACCCAACCCGTCTTACCTGTTTACCCATTCCAGTCAATGTGTGCCGACTACTTCACTCACAAGGGCGCCCACTACCTGGTAATTGTGGACCGATACTCGAACTGGCCACTTATATCAAAGTCTACCAGTGGTGCCAAAGGACTAATTGACAACCTGCGCCGTGCATTCGTCACGTACGGAATTCCTGAGGAACTTGCCAGCGATGGTGGGCCAGAATTCACGGCAACCGAAACACGTGGGTTCTTGAGACTCTGGGGTGTCCACCACCACTGTCATCAGTAGCATTTCCACACAGCAATTGCCGAGCGGAAATCGGAGTGAAAACGATGAAGCGCCTGATTACTAACAACACGGGGACAAATGGAGACCTAGACACAGATGCCGTTCAGAAAGCAGTCCTCCAGTACAGGAACACTCCAGACCCAGTCACAAAAATCTCCCCAGCCATGTGCGTCTTCGGTCACCCGATCCGCGATCTCATCCCTATCCTTCCTGGGAAGTACAACCCCCACACCACATGGCGCGAAACCCTGACATCCAGGAAAGAAGCCCTACGCAAGCGCCATGTCCGCATGATGGACACTTGGTCACAACACACTCGCCGTCTGCCACCCCTACGGGTTGGTGACCATGTTCGCATCCAGAATCAAACTGGCCGACATCCCACCAAATGGGACAGGACCGGGACAGTCGTCGAGGTAAGGCAGTACGACCAGTACGTGGTAAAGGTTGATGGCTCGGGCCGAGTATCGCTGCGCAATCGGAAATTCCTGAGAAAGTTCACACCGGTTACGACCCCGACAGAGCCGCAAAATATAACCTATGGTGGCATACCCCTTCAACCACCCGCAAGCGCGGCCGCGACCAAGCCGAAGGAGACTAACCGACACGTATCAACACCGCCGGACCCGCCTGCTGACCAACTACAACTGCTGGCTGACCGACATTACCCAACATCAGTCGATCAACCTCCCCCACTCATGCCTGTAAAGCTGGCCAACCACACTCGCCAGCTTATACACACAACGCCGAACGACCAAACTCCACTGCCCCCACCAGCAACACCAAGTCGTGTCAGACCTTCAACGCCAGCCGCTCCACCCCAACTAGAAAATCCCATCCCACCAATTGGTCTCGCCGTGGGCCGGCCATCCAGGACTGTCCAAACGCCCAAATGGCATGAAGACTATGATTTTTCATCTCATGCTTAACATGTCTATGTCCAATGTCGTAGAATGCTCGATCGACTGATAATAATATCAGGTCAGACATTGCATTACTTTCATCAGTGTAATTATTGCTTTGTGTAACTTGAACTAGTTTGAAGAATGTTTGATCAACCTATTATTAGATTAGATGTCATATTACCATCCTCATTACATTCATTTATCAATATGATTTACAGAACTATCAGGCTGTTCAGTGAAGATTTTCCATTTTAAACTCAATGACCCAGTTAATTACTGTTCAAACTTAATCAGTCTCTTCCTAGCCGATCAAGACTTGGGAGGAGATAGAGAACCATGACTTATGAACGTCACCAGTGTGTGACACTGTGAACGTTGTAGAGCACACCCCTCGCTTGTAGCTTGTTTGTACATTGTTTACATGCCAAATACAAATGGAAATCGTTCCTATTTAACCTTAATCATTTTATTGGGGTACACCTCTGCAATAAGGTTACGCAAAGATTGAAAAGGCGATACTTACCGACTTTCATTGTCTGCAGAGCCATCTGTGTGAACATCAGCCAATTTCCAGGTTTGCTTACCCTTTGTAATGAGGGTAGCTGCGGGAGCGTGAAGACTCGTATTATCTTTGGATGTACTGTCATTATATTAGTGCCTACATTAACTCCAGTAGGACTATAGCGAGACAAACTAGTGGCTGAGCTTGCAAGCGAACAGCAAAGACTATAGTGTGAAATAGGATGAGAACAATCCAAATAAGTTGAAACTTTGTTCACCTCTTCAGAATTTAAGGGAATCACATAATATGCAATATGCCACGCCATCTACATTTAGTAATATGAGACTTTTTACTACTTTTAAGGGGAGAAGCATTTATTTTATCGAGTGGAGGGATTTTATGATCTGTAAAACCTGCACAGTCTTCTGCCTCATAATCGTGCTGTCTAGGATTGTGGAATTCCATGAGTTTGGCTGCAGAAGGAAATAGATTATGTAAAGATTTCTGGGCTCCGACACGTAACGCCCAGTGAAATGCTCCTTTAGCACCATTTCTAAGGTATATAACTGCTATATATTACCAGAGAAAAAATTGCATAGGGATGCCAGGTTGAACCCAGCTCGATCACCTATAAAAGGTGTCGATATATAATACTGGGGCGTGATAAATCACAACCAGAGGCCTCACACCATTTAGATATCTCCTGTCAAAATCCCCGAACAGCGAGGTGCCGTTCCACCTCCCACTACTACAGTACCAACAATCCCACGCCAGTGACTTCACTCCTTTTATAGCACGCAGTTTGTTAACAATTCTTTGTGTTGTGTGTAAATTTCGCTGTTTTTCTCTGGATTTACCTCAAGATGTCCGACTCCACTGTCCCTACATCTAAGTTAAGTACCAGAGTTATGAGTTTTGAGATTTTGGAGGGGGCCTTGTCCGTTTTTGTTTATATTATTCAGTTTTTATTCACGACCTTGCTGGGTCTCCCTCGGTACAGGCTCCTTCCTCTCTCTCTCTCGTTCGTTCTAACGATTTTCAATTAGTCCTCCATACCGATTGTTTCTCGTTGTGAACTTTATGGATCTCCACGGTTCACACACCGTATCAATTTTATATTGTCCTGTTTTATGATATCAGTTATTTCATATTCATGTGCGTATATTGGAGGTTGGCATGCCTGATCGCCATCGGCGTTCTTTTCCACATATCATATCTTAGCTTATTTACGTTCTCACGCCACGGACTCGCTTACTATTTTAACATCATTCGTATGATTGCATTAGTTCGAGGGGCTTTCATGAGTCAGTTATTACAATTTAGTTTTCATTTTGTTAGCACTTCACTGACCCTGTGTTCTGTTGGTAGCCCTGCCTACTCCTAGCGCCGTCAGGCTTGTTCTTTTCTGTCTCTTGTTCGCGCCCTCGTTTGTTTTACGATTGATTTATAGCTAATTTTATTATTGTTATTATCATCCAGCATGCCTTCCTCTCTTATTTACCATGTGTTATGTTTTTTATAGTGTTTTTAACCTTTCCACGTGATCATATCACTCGTGGGTCTGGCAGGTTGGTATACCTGATATCGTCTCAGAGCCTACCTACTCCTAGCCTCCTCCCGCCGATATCTTATAAGCGCCTATGTTCTCCTCCCGGGGGCATCCGCTTTGCACGGGCGGTTTTCCGTTGTTCTGAGAGGCATTCTATTATTATTCATTAACGTACATTACGTTTCCCCACTACTCTACCCGGTCGTAGTCGTTTCTTTCCGTCGCTCGTTTGGCTGACGATCGGCGGGGAGTCTCGACTCGTTCCGTGGTACCTTGTCATGTTATTTAATATTAAGTTGTGTACGGGCTTCTCCCGCTTGGTCCCGCACTTCACGGACCCTTTTAAGATCCCCCCCCCTCTGTCATGCACCTCACGGACCTCATATAGATATATATAGTATATATGTTTAAAGACTTCCATTACGGGATCCCCGGGAGTAGCTTTTATTCATTACCATTCGGTCGAGTTTTTTAGTTGAGACCCGGAGCCAACGTTATTCATTATTACTTGGATTCCCTTTATATTTTAGTCACTTTTATCTATTATATACGATCCTAGTTCTCGACCTTGCCTTCCATGATATGCTCACGAATAAGGTTTGACTTAATTTAATTCATTAATTTAATTTGATTTAATAATTTTATAATCAAGTAAAGCTGTTATTTGATTTTTTAAACACCGGGGTCCCCTGGGGGGACCCCTAATTTGCCTTCATTCAATTATTAAGGCATTATATATGAATAATTTTTATCATTTATTTGATATATGACTTATAAAAGATTTATATCATTATTTTGGTATAGATACTTAAGCAATCCGGACCCCACGGTCCCGATTTGCTTACATTCAAGAAACTTTATGGCTATATATAAGATATGATATTGATATATAAATCTTCTATCATGATATTGATATCACTTAAGCACCCGAGGCTGAGCCCCTATTTGCTTTCCTTCAGGATTCCTAATGTATATATGGAAAACATTTTTATCATGATATTGATAGATAAATCTTTATCATGATCTTGATATCATTCAAGCACCTGGGGCCCCCGAGCCCCTATTTGCTTTCATTCAGGACTCCTGATGTATATATATACAAACATTTTTATCATCAGGATTCCTGATGTATATATATAAAACATTTTTCCCTCTCATTCAGGACTCCTGATTTATGTACTGTATATGGGTATAGATAGATAGATATATATATATATATATATATATATATATATATATATATATATATATATATATATATATATATATATATATATATATATGTATATATATATATGTATATATATATATATATATATATATATATATAAAACATTTCTATCATGATATTGATATGTAAATTTTTTAGCATGATTTGGCTATAATTTAAGAATTCGGGGCCCCGAGCCCCTATTTGCTTTCATTCAGGATTCCTGATGAATACATATAAAACATTTTTATCATGATATATATATATATATATATATATATATATATATATATATATATATATATATATATATATATATATATATATATATATATATATATATATATATATATATATATATATATATATATATATATATATATATATATATATATATATTTTAAGCACCGGGGCCTCCAGGCCCCTAATTTGCTTTCCTTTAAGATATTCATGTATCTTTTATTTTACAGACTGTATGCTGTGCATTGACGGCATGTGCCGCTGTCATCTTCCAACCCTGCGGCCATGACATGTGTCATTCACACGCCCACTGTTCTGTCCAAGTGGATGGCTTAGCTGTATGGCATCCAGACGCTTGTGTAGTCTGCTACACAATGACCTCCACTCTAACATCTGACTCAGTGAGTACATTTTCATTGATACAGACTTTAGGGAGTTAACATTAATTTTAAATATTAATTTTAAGGCCACTAGTCCTCTGGACTTCCCGCATGCCTTTCACTTAGTGTCTACGAAGTCCTTGGACTTCTTCACTTTCTTTGGCACAAATATCCCTCGCTAATAGTCTGTTCTCTTTCAGTGCTCCCAACTTGAGAAAGATACAGCTCGGGCTACCCTCAAGATCTGGATTGACGGGTTCGCCCTCAACCTGAAGGCCACACAGCCTTATATCCGCCTGGGAATGGTGTTCCCGTCTCTACCACATGCTAAAACTTCACCTGCGGTCCCCGAAGAATTGGCGGATCCTTTCATCGAGAGGTTCGAATCCCTTCTTCCAGCCCCGAACCAAGAAGAGACGGGCGGCACCCTTACTGAAGACGTCTCTACCCTCAACCTCGATGTGGAATCCATGGCTCTTGATGATCCCGACGCAGGTAGGGACGTAGGTGAGTCAAGTGGTTCCCGTGCTAAGATTCCTATCCCTAGCCCGGCTTTCTCTTCTCCTTCAGAACACTCTTCTTTTCGAGGTTTTCCAGGGACAACCGGGACTGGTCTCAATCCCCGGCCTTTTATCCCCAAGGTGAAGGCTCATCGTAAGAATTTATATACGACCCACAAGTCTTCCAAGGAACACAAGTCTTCGAAATCATCAGCTTCGAAGGCTAAATCTTCCTCCACCAGTCTCTCTTAAGACCCAATTGCTGCGCCTTCAACCTCTCACGGAGTATCTCCGTTCTGGCACCTGTTTCCCCCCCAACGGAATCATCTGGCCGGTGTATTTTCCGAGAAGATGTTTGCTCGTTTTGAGTCGATACTATCGTCTCATACGCGACAATCACAAGAGAGAATAGCTTCTATGAAGAGCCTAGTTAAGGGACTCATGCGCTCGGGGCTGCCACCGCCACAGCAGCAATACCCCATCCCCGACGCCTCCAAGCTTCCCCCTTTCAATAAGAATAACCCTTGGAGGTTGGCAGTGCATGCCCCCTTCTCGGAGGGTATGTTGTCCCTCGGAGATTTCGGTACCCGGCTTCTTGCGGATTATGAATTCTACCCGCCAGGTCTTGAATTCCCCTTCCCCGGCTACGCTCGCCTCAAGAAAGAGGCTCTGATTCGATTGGTTAAGGGCCCAGAGGAAACTGTTAAATTTCCTAAAGAACAGGCACAGTCTGTCTTGGTTGGGGATTGCTTGAACACTATGATTACGGCCTACAAACGTTCATATACTATGTTTGTGGCCGACGACCAGACCCCTACCCCATGTGCGACCAAGATCATAGAGACGGTCTTTCAGCCTATCAAGGAAGAGAAGCCTTTACCTCACCTCAGGGAGACCGACTTACCCTCCCTTCTCTTTCCGGGAGACGGTGAATGTTGGCGGAGCGTCCAAGCTACCTTCTCGGTAGGTAAGTTGAGCCCGGACTGTGCCTCGACGCAGTTCAGCGAACGGCTTCCCAACTTCCCGGAGTCTCTCATCAAATTGGAATATGAATCGAGGTGTTGATTCAGCAGATCCCTTAATTCAGTTGCCCTTTCGGAATTGACTGTCGCCACTTACAACGAGGAGGACCTCCTTAGGGTCCTCACTAAGTCACTTTTGCAAAACTTTATGGCTGACGCCTATGATTTTGCAAATGCCAGGACCCATCGTCGACGACACGTTCTATCCGAAGCCACGATTAGGGACGAACCTAATAGGCTCATCAAAGCTCCAGTCTGGGGTCCGGATCTTTTCAACCAGGGGACTTAGTTAACTCGGTCCTTAGCGAGGCAGCTAGAGCCAACCAAAACCTCAACGTTAGGTGGGGCCTGGTTTCAAAGAGGAGATATGAGCCTACTAGTACCCCAATTCAAGGTAGGAAGAGATTGAGGCCCTTCCAATCTTCCCAATTCAGGCAACCTCTGCAAGTGGTTCAACCGGTCTCAGTTCACGAAAGAACTGCGTTCCTTCACAAAAGATCTGCTACTAAAGAATGCAATCCAAAGTATACGTCGCTTAAGATTTCACGGACGCTTGTTCAGCGTGCCAAAGAAAGGCACAGACAAACGGAGAGTAATCCGGGATCTGTCTCGTTTAAATTCCTTCATTCGTTGCGACAAATTCCATATGCTTACTGTCTCGCAGGTGTGGACCTTACTTCCCCGTGGGGCCGTCACCACATCCATCGATCTTACAGATGCCTACTATCACGTTCCAATAGCAAGGCATTTTCGTCCTTTCTGGGCTTCAAGCTAGGCAAACAAGCCCATGCATTCAAACTGATGCTATTGGGGCTCAACATACCACGCAGAATCTTCACCAAATTAGCAGAGACAGTAATTCAAGAGCTCCGAACTCAGGGGTACAGGTAGTGGCCTATCTAGACGATTGGCTAATCTGGTCAGAAAATGCCCAGATTTCCCGCGTAGCAACGACAAAGTCCTCACCTTCCTTCGGCAACTGTGATCCCAAGTCAACCTCGGGAAATCCCGCCTGGTCCCAGGGACCAAGTTTCAATGGCTGGGACTACAAGGGGACCTGTGCTCCCATAGGCTGTGCCTCCCCAAAGCCAAAAGGAAGGTGATAGGGAGGAATACAAACAAATTTCTCAGGGGAAAGTTGGCCTTCCAAGGAAGCCGAGAGTAGATCCTAGGTTCTTTACACTTCACCTCCGTGACAGACATCATCCTGAGGTCCAAACTCAGGGACATAAACAGGGTGTGGCGCTCCAGAGCAACCGCAATACGCCGAGACAGACGTGCTCGCCTTTCCCCAACCCTGAGAAAAAGTCTGCAGACTTGGAAAGATCAAGAATCTTTCCAAGTCGGTTCCTTTACAACACAAGAAAGTCCAAGGGTTATGGTCACCGGTCTTTCAACAAATACACGTCAACGTCCTAGAAATCATGGCAGTCTTCTTCACTTTAAAACGTCTCAACCCAGCCAGGAATCTCCATATCAGACTGGTTCTCGACAGTGCAGGCATAGTACACTGCCTCAACAGAGAGGGCTCCTGATCAGCCCAGATAAACCACATCATGTTGAAGTTTTTTTTTTTTTTTTTTTCCCATGGCGGCAATGCACAAGTGGCACCTGTCACCTGGACCCTCAGGCTTATGCCACGGACCCTATGATTCTAGATTGGAATACCTGGAAGACGTTTTATCTGTTTCCTCCGGTGAATCTCCTGCTGAAAGTTCTGCACAAACTCAGATCCGTCAAAGGTCGAGTGGCTCTCGTAGCCCCCAACTGGCCCAAGAGCACTTGGTTCCCCTTGTTGCTAGAACTAGATCTCCGCCCCCCGCGGATTCCCAATCCGGTGATAACAAAGACAGTGCAAACTCGCAACGTGTTCGCTTCCTCAAGGATTCTGAATGCCCTAACTTTATGGAGTTCATGAAGTTCGCAGCCCAACGTGGTACAAACATCGATTCTTTGAATACTATTTTCCTGGAATCTGCCAAAAAGGACTCTACTCTCCGTCAATATGACTCAGCTATCATGAAATTAGATGAATTCTTGAAAGATTCCCAAGTTGAGACAATGACGCTGAACCGAACTCTGACATTCTTCAGAACTCTCTTCGAATCTGGCCTGGCAGCCAATACCATTACTACAATCAAGTCAGACTTGGGAAAGATCTTCCATATTGGTTTTGACATTGATCTAACGGATTCATATTTCTCATCCATTCCGAGAGCTTGTGCCAGGCTAAACAATCTAAGTGTGATCATGGCCAGTTGAGTAAGATAACTGAATGACTAGATTAATAGAGGCAGCAACCTCGGCTTTTCGCCCTTAGCACTAGAGGGTTCCATTCCCTTGTTAAAGGCCGATTTACACGGACAATTTACTGCCATCAGCAAATGATCCCCGTGCAAAGGCAAAGTGTCCTTGTGCAAACGCTTACTATCCTGGAAAGTTTACTTGCTGCTAGTTACTGGTGCCAGTGAACTATCCCCATGTAAACTGGCCTTCAGGGTTATGTAATTATTGAAGTGAAAGAAAATGGGAAATTTTCAAAAATGTTACAGGTAAGCATCAATTAAACCAGGTTTCTGGAGAAGAAGTGATATGAACATCAGGGGAGATTAATAGAAATAAACCTATATCCGTGTCAAAGACAGGAAGTCAGAATGTATGGTCATTATAATAAATGTGTTGCATAAATTTGACCATCAGCCCCTTCTCTGGGAAGAAGGAGAGATATGCCTAAACAAATACTATTTGTTAAGAAAAGTTGCTTTATCGTGTGGCTTACCTGCATCTAGGTTTCGATCCTGCTGATAACGGAGACTGATTCACTCCATAGAAGGCGAAGAAAACAAGGGGTAGAAAGACCAGTTCATCTTCCTTCTCATTCTAGCCTTATGACGTGACTGCTATTTTCGACGAAATGTCTCTTGTCCTGTGAGGGAGGTTCCGTGCTACATAATCTGTTGAGTAACTACCACAGAGCCAAGGATACAGGTATTCAGGGACCTGTGTGCATATTCTTGTCTTCAGGAACTATGGCGCTGACAAGTTCCTCCTGCGAACTGGGAAAATTCAATACAGTATTCCCTCGGCTATCTCGGGTGTTCAGTTCCAGGACCCCAGGGATAGCTGAAAAACCACGAAGTAGATGAAAAAACCTGCAGTATATCTTTTTTTCATTATTTTAAAAGTTCTACATATATTTTTTATTTTCTTAATAAATATAGCCAATTTGGAAATAATTTGTATTTTTCGTAACAATACAAACCTTGAGCTCTTTATGGGGAATATACTTTTGGAGAAGCTGGAACTAGCCATAAGACTTAGCAAGGTATAACCACCTACCACTAGTTAACGGGGGCAGAGCAGCCACCCTTCTCACACACTCACCTGTGATATGTCGTCAATTTTGATTGCAATGCCCTCACTGAGCATGGTAACAGCTGATCTGGGTCATCAGTTACAGAAAGAAGACACTCAATCCGGAAGACCCCATATCTAGGAACTACTACAGCCGGATTTTGAGTCTTAGCAATGAACTCATGGACAAAGCTGAATGTTACCTGTCCCTCTCCCTTTGAATGGGTGATTCTGTAAAAAAGACCATGAAACTCGCTGATTCTCTTCGTCGAGCGAGAGTGAGAAGGAAGCCAGTTTCAAGTATCAGGTCATGGTCTGGTGACCAACACAGCGGTTCATAAGGTGCTCCTTTCAGGGATTGTAGTACGTGGACTACGTTCCATGGAAGAGGTCTAACTTCTAGCTGAAGATGGGTATGCTCAAAACTCCGTATGAGGAGAGACAATTCCTTCAAATAGGAAAAGTTATCTCCGCTTAGTCTAACAGCGAGGCTTAAAGCCTAGTGGCATTCTGTCACAGTCGAGACCGAGCAGGTCTTTCCTCCCTGAGGTACAGCAAGCTTCGTTTTCCTGTGAAGAGAGAGATCTCGAGCAGAGCAAGACTTCTTTCCGCGACCTCAACCTTAGTAGATGAACCACTTCGCCTGATGAGAGGCGAACGACATCCTGTGGGGGTATCCATTCATCCTTTTGTTATTAATTGCACAAAGACTCTGAGGGAGGTGGTGTTGAATACCCTCCAGGCGAGGGGTTGTAGGGACAAGACTGATCATGGTGAATCCCTGAGTGAGGTTGTAAGAGTAGCTCTGAAAAAGAGAGAACATTTCTCTCAATATCTCTGCAGGAAAGAATAGATTTGGGTGCTATTCTGCCTGCTGCCACTGTGGCGCTATCAGGGTCATTGATTGCTCTGTCGATACCCTTCCCAGAATAGGTGTCCTCCTGACAGAAGGGGAAGGAGCACATGTGTGTTACCGTGATGTTGGTGTCATGCCGTTTCACACATGACTTTTCACGAACACTCTTACTGTCGTCAATTGTCCTTACTTAATTCGGAGGCACCATTCAATTTAGGACAATCGACTTATTCCTGGCTAGCCTATCTATAACAAACCAAACCTTGGCATAGGCTAATACCGTGTACATCATAGGCATATGCTGATACTCAAAGCCTAGACTTAAAGTTAAACTTGACTCTTGCTGTGGAGAAGGACGGATCTTCATTTGCAGTGGAGGTTGAGGGAAAGGCTGGTTCCCGGGGTCTTTTTATTCTTACTTCTACAAGTGCTAGTACATGACAGGTACGCCAAACTGGTACCCTGTAATACAAAGTCTTCATTTAGGACAACGATCCTATGTCAAATAACATGCAATTCATAGCCTAGGCTACTCTGTACTCTTACCTAACCTACTGGTTACACTGCACAGTTAGCCTGGCAACTCAAGAATATACACTTTCACAAATCTGGGAATAATATTGCACATCTTAACTTACGGTTGGTGTCACAATTCCAACCACATGCAAGCGCAGCATGAAGCCATTTCAATACTGGCAAAATTATCGTAACATTTGATTACATTTAAAAAGATAACCACAATAGACGATATCAAGTGTTATTAAAACACATAAATTATAACTAAAACATGTGCATACCTTTAACAAGGGAGAAGGTAAGAATTTTACAATAATAAGGGGAGTAACACCGTTTCCCCTCTACACTGATCGTTGTCGACTTGAAGAGTGCGCTCTGAGCTTACCTCGCACAGCTACGCCCGAGGCTCACACAACTACGCCTTTGTTTACCTTGTGCACTCAATCACAAACTCTCGACAGCAGACACAACTACTCCTTTGTTACGCCTCTCTACACCTCTGCGTATGCACACTCGATCCTACACCATCTCAACCACGTGAGGCTAACATAACATTTTGACGAGATGAAAACCAATTCGTTTATTAAGTCTAATAATCGTCAAGGGAATTACCATTCAGTTAAATGAAGCATTTCTGTAATTACATTGGAGGACCTCTAATAGAGGAGCCTGGTTACCCCGTAATGGTTAACAGCACTTCAGAAACTTCTGGACATGAGACATCCTGGTCTAACATCTCTTACTCAAATTCCGTCAGGGTCAAGACTTAGATGGCTAACTCAGGGTAAGTGCATGTACATGAGCTTGAGCATCGTGAACACATTAACATGTGTGAGGACCTTAGAGGTAGCTCGTGGAGTCACTTACGGGAATAGTATGTGAGCGTCAAAGTGCAACATCATTATTCAAAAGGAAATGATCGTTGCCTAGCCATAGCATCATGAACATGTTTATGAGCATGCGTGCACCAGTGAGGAACGCATGCAGCTAGCGAAGCGACTAGACCTTCGTTGCCCGTAGGAGATAGCCCGACCGCCTGTCTTGTGGGCAGGACAAGCACACCTGTAAGCGAATCCTTATTTGCCATCATTCATAAACATAAGTATGAGTTGATTCCATCCCGTAAGGAGTAGAGATTTAAGGTAATCCTCAAAGTGTTATATCTTACAAGACCATTGGGCCTTAGAGCATGACGGGGGTGAGGCGGAGACTGCAAGAGGTAGTGCTCCTATGAGCTCTCTATTCTGTAGGGAGGAGAAATCAGTGATAATAACCCAGAAAAATTAGCGGTTAGCAGGTGCTGTATTACCATCTGCAGCAATAATTCCGCGGGAATTGTTATACAAACCTCATTGTACAGTATTGCTGCAGGTTTCCAACTCCCGGGCAAGATCTGCTAATCATAAATGCAAGAATGCATGCACAACTGAAGTACAGTAACTTGTGCCAAAACCTCACTATGGTGTGTTAGCAAGCAATTATAGTTGCGCAGGCCTCGTCAGGGAGAAGAGCTCACCCGCACACCTTGCTAATGCTTATGTCTGGGTGGGCTCTCTCATGAATAAAGTAAGAGGTGTTGCCAGCACGTCAGCGGCAGGAGCACACCCTCACACCTGGCTCACGCTTAGTGTCTGAGGTAGACTCTCTCATGAAAAAGAATTGGAGTGTAGCCAGTGCTCAACATTTGAGCAGATCCTCATCGGTATGAGGAACTCCACTGCGAGGGTTTGTTTGATTATGCATGAGACGAACACTCGTCAGTGCTCCAAGAAGAGTTTTTCGACTTGCCTAGTATGCTCCTGCATTAGGAGACATGAGCAAGACTGAAAAGATTTTTGTGTGAGCTAACACGCAGCAAGAAAAACCAGGCTTTTCACTGTAAGGGAAGGAAAACCAGAGGGTGTTCTGAAGGACCTGACCTCACAAAACTCCAAGAGCTTTGTTGTGCGCTATGGACTCGATGGTGAGAGTCAGCGGCCGTAAGCGGTCGACAGTCATCACCATCTGCGACCATAACCCCATAGGGTTATAGCTCATGAGACTCGTTGTGACCCTGAAAACAAGATGGGAGAGAGAGGCGCAGACCACAAGTGGCCGGCCGGCATCACCCTCTGAGGCAATAACCTCAAAGGATTAGGTGTCACAAGACTTGTGGCCTGGGGGCTCAATGGGAGAGGTGGCAGCCGCAAGCAGTTAAGCATCACCATCTGTGTTCCTAAGAGCTGGAACAAGGCCTGACAAACAGAGAGCTTGTTCTGAATGGGAGAACTCCATAAGTGAGGAGGACCTCGCTCGCGGGCGAGAGAGGAACTTTACATGGGACAGAGAAGCTCAGTGCTTCAAACAATACAGGCCCTCAGCAATATGAGCAAGCTACATCTGAGAGCTGTTTGTGTAATCAGTGAGCTTAGAAGACTAACCTTAATCAGCTTCATATGCCAGAGCTGTAGGGACGAAGGGAACAGATGGAAAGAGTGCTGCAGTTAAGGGCACAAAAAGCTCTCTTGGTGCAGTACCTCCAGTCTTAGAAAGGACAACTGTGGTCACCCCCAAGGGAGGCAGGTGGCCACTCATGCTGTGCCCTTCACTGTACAGTACTACATTAGTACCCTCGAAAACCATTCCTTAGCAGGGAGATCCAAATCCCCCCAGGAAGGCAGGAGATGCCACTTGCAAGCTGTCACAGGAGAGAGATTGCAGGTGGTGGCCGGTGTTGTTTCACAGAGGGAAGCGACAGTGTCCTCACCTAAGGGTTGTCTGCGGGTCAAGCGGCCAACACTCTTACTCGATCGTTCTCTGAAGGAGAACAAGCAATCAGAGTCAGTAGAGTGATCGAATTGATAGAGAAAGAAGTCAGGACTACTTCTTCGAGGAAAATCCCAAAGAAGTAACCCTTTAGACTTCTTCCACCATCAACTACTGAACCTCACCCCTTTGTAGGATGGCTACTCCCAACACTCGTTACAAGGAGTCCTGTGAGCAAGAGTGATCTCTTCAAGGACAAACAAAGAGAATGGGGATCAGTCTCAGTAGCCGACATGAAGGTGCCACATTGGCACCCTTCATGGTCGAGACAAGCTCGCAAGACAAGATCCCTGAAACCAAAGAACTCCTTAAAAGAGCAAAAAGTTAAATCCAGTTTGATAACACTCCTTTGAGCCAAAAGGAAAAGTGAAGACATATCACAGGGGAGTGTGTGAGCAGTGTGGCTGGTCGGACCTGCTAACTAGCAGTGGGTGGTTATACCTCGCTAAATGTCTTACAGATAGTTTCCAGCTTTACTGAAAGTATATTCCCTATAATAAACGAAAGGGTTTGTAGTAAGTGTCATAATAATTAAGCTTTTATAAACCCTCCTAACATTCTTAAACTTGTTACACACTCAAATACTTTTTCAGCCAAAAGTTATTGTAGACACCCTTGATTATGCAAATGAAAATTTTTAAATCGGAACACTCATTAACGTACGGTGTGTACTGCTCGGCCAGGCTATGCCATTGACCAAACTGTAGTACATGTCCATTTACTCTGGCCAAAAAAAGTACTGTACATCTGTACAGCATTTAAAATGACCACGATATTAATAATATGACAAATTCGAAGACAATTTGTATTTTTCCTAACCATACAAACCTTAGCTATTTACATTGGGTTTACCTTTTAGCGCAGCTGAAATGACGAGCCACTAGTTTTAACGAGGGTTAATTACCCCCGCGCTAGTTAGCGGGGGGTAGGGGAAGGGTAGCTTGCTACCCCTCCCCCCCCCACACACCGGTGACTTGCTTCACTTCACTTAGAGGTAGGACTTGACTTGGGGGTCAGGGATGGCGGGCACATATGTGTAAATAGCTACGGTTTGTATGGTTAGGAAAAATACAAATTATCTTCGAATTTGTCATTTGTTCCGTAACCGAAATACAAACCACGCTATTTACATTGGGTGACTTACCCCTTAGGAAGGGTGGAAAGTCCCCAGCCTTACTGACTTCGGCTTGCCCGGGGGCTCAATCCCTCTGTGAGCAGCACTAGAGAAAAGGAGCCCCTGTACCTCACAAGTTCCAAGCATCGCTAGGAACGAGTGGCCTACATAAGCAGTGTGTGGAGGAGAGTGTGACTCGTCCTATGAAGTTGACCTTGAGACCTTCAGATAGGAATTCTAGGATAGGACGTTCCCAATACCACCTCGTCAGGGTATGGGAGACGCAACAGTATTAAGCTTAATACTAGGAGCACAAAGAAGCATGGGTTACCTGCAGAGGTCGAGGTCAGCTATGCGAGGACCAGGATGCTGCTTCCCCAAGAGAGGGGAGAATGAAGAAAGAAGTAAGGGTCAGACATACTCTTTCATTCACGCAGACTAAGACCGGGTAACAACGCCCTCAACCTACTGCTACTTGTCCAAAAAGGAGCCTGAGGTTAGACCAGCTGTTGTGCAGCCACCACAGGGCCGATAGAAAAGGTATCGAGGCTCCTGTGGGTCACGTCCTGCAGGTAGTGGGCTATGAAGGTCGTCTGACGCTTCCAGACCCCAGCTTGAAGCACCTGCGTCACAGAGAAGTTTCTCTTGAAGGCTAGGGACGTAGCAATGCCCCTGACGTCGTGTGCCCTAGGGCGACGTGACGGAGGAGGGTCCGGATTCAAGGCATGGTGGATAACCCTTCGAATTCAAGCTGAGATGGTGTTCCTGGTGACCCTCCTCTTAGTCCTGCCTGTGCTCACAAACAAAGCTCGCACTTGAGGACGGACTGCAGCCGTTCTCTTCAAGTAGTGTCTCAGACACCTCACTGGACATAGTAGCAGCTGGTCTGGGTCGCTTGTTACAGAACGGAGACTCGCGATTCTGAAAGTCGAAGCGAGGATCCGACACTCCAGGATTCTGAGTCTTGGCAACAAACTCAGGGACAAACCTGAACGTTACCTCCCCCCATCCCCTTGAATGGGCGATGTCGTACGAGAGACCATGAAGTTCACTAACCCGCTTGGCCGAAGCCAAAGCGAGTAGGAAAGCCGTCTTCCAAGACAGGTGGCGATCGGAGGCCTGGCGTAATGGTTCGAAGGGAGGTCTCGAACCACGTTCCAAGGAGGAGGTCTCACTTCCGACTGGGGGCAGGTAAGCTCATAGCTACGTATGAGTAAAGAGAGTTCTAGCGATGAAGAAATATCCACGCCCTTCAGTCTGAAGGCCAAGCTTAAGGTTGAGCGATAGCCTTTCACTGCCGAGACAGAAAGGCGCATTTCTTCCCGCAGATACACGAGGAAGTCCGCTATTGCTGGAATAGTGGCATCGAGTGGAGAGATACCCCTCCCACGACACCAACCACAAAAGACTCTCCACTTTGCTTGGTAGACTCCCTCAGAGGACCTTCGCAGGTACCGAGACATTCTCTCCGCAACCTGTTGCGAAAAGCCTCTCTCCGCGAGGAGACGCTGGATAGTCTCCAGGCGTGAAGCCGAAGCGAGGCTACGGCCCTGTGAGGGACGCCGGAGTGGGGTTGTCTGAGAAGCTCGTGTCGTGGAGGAAGCTCCCTCGGGAGCTCCGTCAGGAGCTGCAGGAGGTCTGGGAACCATTCCCCGTGATGCCATAGCGGAGCTACCAGTCATCGAACAGTTGACCGATAGTCTGATCCTGTTGAGCACCGTTCTCATCAGACAGAACGGTGGGAAGGCGTACACGTCGATGTTGTCCCACTGTTGCTGGAAAGCATCTTGCCAGAGTGCCTTGGGGTCCGGGACTGGGGAGCAGTACAGGGTCAGCTTGAAGTTCAATGCTGTCGCGAACAAGTCCACAGTCGGGGAACCCCACAAAGTCAGGACTTTGTTGGCTATCTGAGGATCCAAAGACCACTCGGTACTCACTATCTGCGAGGCCCTGCTCAGACTGTCGGCGAGCACATTCCTCTTGCCAGGAATGAAGCGAGCTGATAGTGTTATCGAGTGGATTTCGGTCCACCTCAGAGTCTCTACTGCAAGATGGGATAGCTGCTGCGAAAAAGTGCCTCCCTGCTTGTTGATGTAAGCCACTACCGTGGTGTTGTCGCTCATCACCACCACGGAGTGACCCGCCAGGGACCGTTGGAACTGCTGAAGAGCCAGAAAGACGGCCTTCAATTCTAGCAGGTTGATGTGTAGGCACTTTTCTGATTCTGACCAAAGGCCTGAGGCCCTCTGGTTCAGAACGTGCGCCCCCACCCTTCTTTTGACGCGTCCGAAAACAGAGTCAATTCCGGGGGGAGGACGAGAAGACTCACTCCCTTCCGCAGGTTCTCGTCGACCAGCCACCATCGCAAATCCGTCGGTTCCAGAGACCCCATTGGGATCAGAATGTCCGGAGAATTGGAACCTTGATTCCACCGGGACTTGAGCCGCCATTGAAGGGATCTCATCCTGAGGCGGTTGTTTGGAACCAGACGAGCCAGGGAGGATAGGTGACCTAAGAGACACAACCACGACTGGGCGGGGAGCTCTTCTCGCCTGAGGAAGGGTTCCGCCACCCTCCTCAGCCTTGCTATCCGGTCGCCTGATGGAAAGGCTTTGTGGAGATTGGAGTCTATTAGCATGCCTAGATAAACCAGTCGTTGGGACGGCTGCAGAGAGGACTTCTCGAGGTTTACCACGATCCCCAGATCCTGGCAAAGATCCAGAAGCCTGTCTCGGTGCCGAAGAAGGGTCGACTCCGAGTCTGCTAGGATCAGCCAATCGTCCAGATAACGAAGGAGACGAATGCCGTTCCTGTGCGCCCAAGATGAAATCAGGGTGAACACTCTGGTGAACACCTGAGGAGCTGTGGAGAGACCGAAACACAGCACCTTGAATTGGTAGATCTTGTCGTCTAGGCAGAATCTTAGGTACTTCCTGGAAGACGGATGGATTCTGATCTGGAAGTACGCGTCCTTTAGATCCAGTGTGCACATGAAGTCTTGTGGTCTCACCGCAAGTCTGACCGTGTCTGCTGTCTCCATGCTGAACCGGGTTTGCTTGACAAACCCGTTCAGAGCTGAGAGGTCGATGACAGGTCTCCAGCCTCCAGACGCCTTCTTTACAAGAAAGAGTCGACTGAAGATGCCTGGGGAGCCGTCGACGACCTCCTGGAGAGCACCCTTCTCGAGCATGGTCTCGACTTCGGCCCGAAGGGCCCGCCCCTTTGCCGATCCCGTGGCATAGGAGCTCAACGACACTGGATTCGCTGTCAGGGGAGGTTGAGATGTTGTGAACGGGACGCGATAGCCTTGGCCGATCACTGAGACCATCCAAGCATCGGCCCCGTGTTGCTGCTACCTGCGGACGCAACGCTGAAGGCATCCCCCCACAGGTGGACACGCAGGGGGACTGCCACCCCCAGGGCTTGCGGCCGCGGCCGCCACCCCTAGGAGTCTTGCCTCCCCTGGAGGACTTACCGCCCCTCTTGACCTTGGCTGGAAAGGGCTGGGGCTTAGACACCACCTTCTTAACTGCCGGTGCCTGCTTTGGAGCCTTACGAGGCTGCTGCTGCTGCTGTTGCGGCGGAGATGGAGGCTTATAGGGCCGAGCTGTAAGGGCCCTATGGAGGAGGGAGTCCGTGCTGGATTTCCTCCACCTCTCAGCCGTTCGCTCCATGTCCTGAGGCTCAAACAGGTTCTCCCCCAGAAGGGAAGCATGTCGGAGCCTACACACATCCACGGCGGGGACCTTCGGATGGAATCTCTCGGCCACAGCATCGCACCGCTTCAACACCGAGTTGGCCCACAAAGTGGTAACCTGGTGCGCCAAAAACTCGATGGAGCGGGTGCCCGAGAGTAAGAAGGTCTCCAGGGCCTTCCTATTGGTCTCCTTGGACAAGTCCTCCGAGCGCAATAGGATGCCCCGAGTTCCTAGCCAAAACTCCAGCCACGAAGTGGCCAGCATGGCACACTTAGCGACCTTTTCATGGCTAAGGATCTCTGCCGCCGAGAACGACACCTGCCGGGCAGAGAGCTTCTCAAGGGGAATTCCCTTCGCCAGCTCCTCCAAGGAGTGATGGAGAGGAAGAGCGAGGCTGGACTCACCCAAGATCTCGAAATACCTCCTCTGCTGAAGACGAGGAGGAGGGATGAGCTTGTTCCCGGCAGAGGAACGACTGGAGGAGGCAAGAATCGCGAGCTGAGCGTTGGCCCTAGCTCTGGCACTCTTCAGACCCCAAGACCAGGGCAGAGCCGCACTGGACTTGGGGGCCTTCCAAACGTCAAACACTTCATCTAAGATAGTGTCTTTGCCTTCACGGGGGGCGATCACGGGGTCCATAAGCCCGTTAAGTTGCCTTATCAGGCTCAGGACCTGCCAGAAGGCATGTTCGGATTCCTGCTGATCTCCTACTTGCGGGCTGGCAGCTAAGTCTCCTGTCCCCGGAATCTCTTCCTGGGGTGAAGCGTGGACGTTCCCCCGGGGAGCCGCGGGTTGCTGGCGAATCCTCGAAGATGAATTCCTGACGGTCTTGGAGTCCTTGGATTCCCTCCTGGGAGGGATCCAGGATCCCAACAAAGAGGTTCGAGGAGCCCCTTCTTCACGAGACGATTCTCCTCCATGAAGCGAAGTCTCCCCCCTTGGTGCCGAGGGGAAGACTACCACTTCACTGGACTCGCCCGAGGACGGAAAAGCCTCGTCCACGGGAGAAGGAGAAAGCACTCGAGCAGGAGAAGGGGGCTTCGCGACAGACCTCTTGGGAACCAACTTCGCCCTGGGGGAAGTCACCACGAAGTCCACTCCTCTCTTTCTCTTCAGCGTAGGAGAGACAGCCGTTGGTTTGTTGCCCTGATCGGCAAGTGCTGGCTTCATAACCCTCACTAACGCCCGCATCAGAGGACCAAACTAAGTCTGTTGCTCTAAGGACACAGAGTCCAAAATCCTCGCTGGAGGGAAAGGGATCGGGAGATCCTTTGGAGTGGACACCACAGTACCTGCCTGAAAAGGTGGGGAAGAATGATGCACTAACCTCTCCGTAATGTCTTCCTTGTCCTGCACTACAATCCTGCGTTTGGATGGAGGCGATCCCGAGCGCTGTCTAGGAACACGCGTTCCTGCTGCTACCACTGGCTGCAAAATTCGCCGTGAACGATGGTCGCACGAGGGCGAACGGTTGCGTGGGCGCGCAGGTGGATGATCGCGCAGGCGAGCAGGCGCAAGGGTGTACAGGTGAACGAGCGCTTGTCCAAGTCAGCGAACAAATGCGTTGGCACGATGGCGAGGAAACGCGTTGCCGCGTGGGCAAGGAAGATCGCTGGCGGTGTAGATCAGCAGGCGATCGGTTGTGAGCTGGCGAGCGCTGACGCGCAGGTGGGCAATGGCGCGTTGTCGCATGGTGACATGTTGGCGAGCGATAGCGCGCAGGTGAATGATCGCGCGATGGCGAGCTAGTAGATGGCGAACCATGTCCTTTCAGAACCTCTGGTCGACGAAGCGTTGGAGAACGCGTGCACGCAGGTTGTAAATCACGCGGGCGGTCTGGAGATCGCCGATAAACAGGTGATCGTTGACGCGTAGGAGAACGCTGATGAACAGGCGATACTAGAATCGTCTGTGAACGCTGGCGAGCAGGTGAACGCTGGCGAGCAGGTGATCGCTGGCGAGCAGGTGATCGCTGGCGAGCAGGAGGGCGACGCGTGAGATCCTGTGAAGGAACAGGTGGCGCGGCGCGTTCACGAACAGGAAGTTCGTAGGCGCGTGGGCGAACATGTGTTTTTGAAACACGCGCTGGAGAACGCGAACGCTGTTGCGTAGACACAGGATGAGAGAGCTCAGGAGACTGATGGTGCGCAGGGTGTCCAACAGGGACTGCAGGATGGTCAGAGACCACAGGAGAGCGCTGGCGAGCAGGAGGGCGATGATCCTCAAAAGAGCGCTGACGCTCAGAAAAGCGCTGATGAGCAGGAGAGCGCCTGTGCGCTAACACTGCAGAAGGGCGAGCAGAAGAATGCTGGCGCGCTAAGCGCTCTTCAGGAACCACAGGATATAGGATGTCCTCAGGAGAGCGCTGACGAGGAGGGCGAACATCAGGAGAGCGCCAGCGAACAGGTGAGCGCTGACGAGCAGGAGAGCATTGACGAGCAGGAGAGCGCTGACGAGCAGGAGAGCGCTGACGAGCAGGAGAGCGTCTGTGCGCTAGCACTGCACGTGAAAGGGAAGAATCCCTTTGCCCCGAAGAGACCGTTGCCCGTCGGGTGACGAGTTCCCCAGAAGGTGAAGATCTAGCAGGAGATGGAGAACGGTCTGCAGAGAGGTCCAAAGGAGCAGGAGCTGTAGGCTGAGTACGACGAGGAGAGTCCCCTTCGGAGGAGGAAGATCCAAAAAGGCGCCTCTTAACCCCCTTATAAGGGGAAGGGAGGCCCTTGCGACGCAGCGGACGGTGAGCCTTACGGCGGAGGCGGCCACGGGGAAGATCATCAGGACCATCAGTCCTCCGAAGGGGTCTCAGTCAAGGCACTTCCCTTAGAAGGAAGCTGAACAGCAGAAGAGCCCGTAGGACTCACTTCCCCCTTCGAAGGATGTACGGAAGGGGGAGGAGAGCCGTCAGCACCATCATTCTCAACTGCACCTGCAGAGGATTGCCCCGCCCCGTCGGAGGCCTCTGCCACCACGACGTCGACGATAGACAGAGGGTCTACCTCTGCTACCGCCGGCGACTGCTTAACGGCAGCCCCCAACGAGACAAGGTCAATCACGGCGACCCTGGAGGGCAAGCCCTTAAGCCCCAGGGAAGCCCAAATCTGTAAGAGATCATCATTAGAAAATGAGTTATCAATAACCTCCCCCGGAGGAGGAGGGAGAACCGCCCCGCTATGGGAGGCGACGCCCTCTCCCCCCACCCAAGGTCGGGAAACAGAACTAGGGCCTGCGCTACCACTCGGCCGACTCTCCTTAGGAGCCGGACGAGGGGGAGCTTCGGAGGAGGTTTGGGCGGCGAAAGAAGAGTCCCGAGAACCTTTCACCTTCAAGGCAAGCCCCGAAGGAGAACGGTCTCTCTTGGACTTCTTCTTACGCCGGCGGCCAAACCTCTCCCACTGGGAGGCAGACCACTCCCTACACATGTTTTCCTGGTCACACCGTCGGCCCCGACACTGAGGGCAAAGGGTGTGAGGGTCCGTATCTAAGGCCGACATAAAGGTCCCACAAGGGCGGCCGGCAACACCAGGGCACGTACGCATAGTAAACATAGTAATAAACGGTAGTCAACTTCAAACAAACACACAAGCTGTAGTAAAGAAAAAGCAGAAAAAAGATTAAAGGCTGTCAATGAGGACGATGAACAGACACGTCTGTTCACCGCCGAGCCAAAAGTGAAGTGAAGCAAGTCACCGGTGTGTGGGGGGGGGGAGGGGTAGCAAGCTACCCTTCCCCTAACCCCCGCTAACTAGCGCGGGGGTAATTAACCCTCGTTAAAACTATTGGCTCGTCATTTCAGCTGCGCTAAAAGGTATACCCAATGTAAATAGCGTAGTTTGTATTTCGGTTACGGAACAAAATGATATTTTAATTATAAAATAAATTTTTGATTATACTTACCCGGTGAATATATAATAGCTGACGCTCCGGCGGCTCGACAGAAAAAACACAAAAACTCGCGAGCGATCGCTATGAAGGTTGCGGGTGTGCCCACCAGCGCCAACTATCGGCCAGATACCGCATATACATGTAAACAGCTCCAATTCTTCTCATCCCGCTGGGTCTCTATCGGGGAGGAAAAGGGGGCCTTTAATTTATATATTCACCGGGTAAGTATATTCAAAAATTTATTTTATAATTAAAATATCATTTTTAAATATTTAACTTAGCCGGTGAATATATAATAGCTGATTCACACCCATGGTGGTGGGTAGAGACCAGAAATAATTAAGTTTACAGCGTATATGCTTAGAGTTTTTGACAGTTATATCATAACAAAACCCAAATATATATATGTACCTGGTAAGGAAGTTGACTTAGACGATTACTCTGCCTTGTTAGTCTGTCTTCCTCACGAAGCCCAGCGATCCTCTTAGGATGCTGAAAGACTCCCAGGAGCTGAAGTATCAAGGGCTGCAACCCATACAACAGGACCTCATCAAACCCCTAATCTGGGCGCTCTCAAGAAATGACATTTGACCACCCGCCAAATCAACCAGGATGCGAAAGGCTTCTTAGCCTTCCGTACAACCCAAAAACAAGATTAAAAACATTTCAAGAGACAGATTAAAAGGATATTGGAATTAAGGTAATGTAGTGGTAGAACCCTCACCCACTACTGCACTCGCTGCAACGAATGGACCCAGTGTGTAGCAGTCCTCGTAAAGAGTCTGGACATCTTTTAAGTAAAATGACGCGAATACCGACTTGCTTCTCCAAAAGGTCGCGTCCATAATACTTTGCAGAGATCTATTTTGCTTAAAGGCCACGGAAGTTGCTATAGCTCTTACTTCGTGCGTCTTAACCTTAAGCAAGCATCGGTCTTTTTCATTCAAGTGAGAATGAGCCTCTCGTATTAAAAATCTGATAAAATATGACAAAGCATTCTTTGACATAGGCAATGATGGTTTCTTAACTGAGCACCATAATGCCTCAGATCCACCTCGTAAGGACTTAGTACGAGCTAAGTAGAACTTAAGAGCTCTAACTGGACACAGCACTCTTTCAAGTTCGTTGCCTAAGATCTCTGACAGGCAAGGTATACAGTATCAAAGGACTTAGGCCAAGGACGAGAAGGCAGTTCATTTTTGGCCAGGAAACCAAGTTGAAGTGAACATGTGGCTTTTTCTGTAGAAAAGCCGATGTTCTTACTGAAGGCATGAATTTCACTGACCCTTTTAGCCGAAGCCAAGCACACTAGGAAAAGCGTCTTGAGGGTGAGATCCTTCAGGGAGGCTGAATGTAATGGCTCAAACCTGTCTGACATGAGGAACCTTAGGACCACGTCTAAGTTCCATCCAGGAGTTGCCAAACGACGTTCCTTAGAGGTCTCGAAAGACTTAAGGAGATCTTGGAGATCTTTATTGTTGGAAAGATCTAAGCCTCTATGACGAAAGACCGAAGCCAACATGCTCCTGTAGCCCTTAATCGTGGGAGCTGAGAGGGAGCGAACATTTCTCAGATGTAAAAGAAAATCTGCGATTTGGGCTACAGAGGTACTGGAAGAGGACACAGATGCTGACTTGCACCAGTCTCGAAAGACTTCCCACTTCGACTGGTATACTCTGATGGTAGAAGCTCTCCTAGCTTTCGCAATCGCACTGGCTGCCTCCTTCGAAAAGCCTCGAGCTCTTGAGAGTCTCTCGATAGTCTGAAGGCAGTCAGACGAAGCGCGGGGAGGCTTTGATGAACATTCTTTACGTGGGGCTGACGTAAGAGATCTACCCTTAGAGGAAGACTTCTTGGAATGTCTACCAGCCATTGAAGTACCTCGGTGTACCACTCTCTCGCGGGCCAGAGGGGAGCAACCAACGTCAACCTTGTCCCTTCGTGAGAGGCGAACTTCTGCAGTACCTTGTTGACTATCTTGAATGGTGGGAATGCATATAAGTCCAGATGAGACCAATCCAGTAGAAACGCGTCTATGTGGATTGCTTCTGGATCTGGGACTGGTGAGCAATAGATTGGTAACCTTTTGGTCAACGAGGTGGCAAAGAGGTCTATGGTGGGTTGACCCCAAGTCGTCCAAAGACTCTTGCACACGTCCTTGTGGAGGGTCCATTCCGTGGGTATCACCTGACCCCTCCGACTGAGACAGTCTGCCAAGACGTTCAAGTCCCCCTGGATGAATCTCGTCAACAGGGAGATGCCTCGATTTCTTGACCATATGAGAAGGTCCCTTGCGATCTCGTATAGCGTGAGGGAGTGTGTGCCTCCTTGCTTGGAGATGTACGCCAAAGCTGTGGTGTTGTCTGAGTTGACCTCTACCACTTTGTTTCGAAGAAAGCTTTCGAATTTCATCAAGGCCAAGTGGACTGCTAATAGCTCCTTGCCGTTGATGTGCATGCTCTTCTGACTTGAGGTCCACAGACCCGAGCATTCCCAACCGTCCAGGGTCGCACCCCAACCCAAATCCGACGCGTCTGAGAACAACACGTGGCTTGGGTTCTTGACTGCTAGGGATAGTCCCTCTCTCAGACTGATATTGCTGTCCCACCATTTCAGGCATGCCTTTACTGGTTCGGAGACTGGGATTGATACCGTCTCTAACGTCTTGTCCTTGTTCCAGTGAGAGGCTAGATGGAACTGGAGAGGCCAAAGGTGTAGTCTCCCTAGCGAGACAAACTGCTCCAGGGATGAGAGAGTCCCTACGAGACTCATCCAACTCCTGACTGAACAACGTTCTCTTTTCAGCATTAGTTGGACTTTGAGCAGGGCTTGTTCTATTCGGGTGGCAGACGGAAAAGCCCGAAAAACTGGACTGCGAATCTCCATCCCCAAATATAGAATAGTCTGGGATGGGATCAGTTGGGACTTTTCTAGGTTGACCAAAAGTCCCAACTCCTTGGCCAGACCCAACGTCCAATGTAGATCCTGCAGACAGCGATGACTGGACGATGCTCTGAAAAGCCAGTCGTCCAAGTACAGGGAGGCTCGGATTCCCGATAGATGGAGGAATTTTGCCACATTCCTCATGAGCCTCGTAAACACGAGAGGAGCAGGACTGAGGCCAAAGCACAGGGCTCGAAACTGGTACACCACATTCCTGTAAACAAACCTCAGAAACGGTTGGGAATCCGGGTGTATAGGAATGTGGAAGTATGCATCCTGAAGGTCGAGAGAGACCATCCAGTCGCCTTCCATTAATGCTGTCAAGACAGCTTGGTAGACTTCATCGTGGTTTGTCTTGACAATGAACACATTGAGCGCACTTGCCTCTTACGTACTCCTGCAATGAACGTGGCTGCCAGATCATTGGAGCCATCCCTGATAGTCTTGTTCCTGCAGAGAACGTGGCTGTCAGATTATTGGAGCCATCCCTGATAGCCTTGTTTATGCATGACATAATTGTACAGCAAAACTTCAAACGCTCGAAAAAAACTCCTAACAGGAGATGGTCTAGCTCTGAAGCCGACCATAAAATCTTGGAGCGTCTCATGGCCAGGCGCCAAGGAGAGTCTATGAGGTTTGAGAAGTCTATCTGGGCAGAGGCAGGAACTCCCAAGCCGAGAACTTCTCCCGTGTCATACCAGACGCTCGCTCTATAAGCCAGTTTAAAAGGAGGGAAAGCAAAGGCTGTCTCCCCCAAACTCCTCCTGGTGATCAACCAGTCGCCTAGCAAACGTAAAGCTCTCTTAGAAGAGTGAGAGAGCACTAGCTTAGAAAACAACGGCTTCGAAGTAGCTAGGCCTAGTGTAAACTCTGACGTTTAGGCGAACGAGGAGCAGCAGTTACAAAATGATCCGGACAAAGATCCTTAAAAATCAGCATGATTTATTTAAAGTCCATAGAGGGCTGAGCAGCTTTAGGCTCCTCTCCGTCTGACAGAGTCCACAAGGGAATATCAGTAGGAGGGGGATCAGCAACTTCCTCATCTGAAGGAACCTCGTCCGACAATTGCCGAGTCTCAAGCAAGGGAGAGACCTGCTGTGGTGGCAATGCTTGACAAGCAGAGTCCACTCGCAAAGGAGCATCAGTAGGAGTCAAGGACGATACGTCATGTAACTGCTTAAAGGACTGACCAGCAACAACAACAGGTGCGGGAGGACGCTCGACGTCAACTCGAGACTGCCTTGACTGCCTAGACTGAGCAGTCAAAACAACTCTTGACTGCGGTGCCTGACGCTCAACGTCAAAACAAGTCAACTTCGCTGGTTGGCGAACGTCCTGAACGTCAACAAGAGCAAGCGGCAGCGGCTGAACGTCCACAAGCGGCTGAAAGTCAACACGGGACTGCATCGAGTGAGGCTCTACAAAATGTGATTGACGTGACTTTGTTGAACCTGCTCAGCAGAATAGTCCTCCATAAGAGAGGCAAGCTTATTCTGCATGTCTTGCAGTACAACCCATTTAGGATCAACGGGAATGGGTGCGGTAAGAGACGAGGGTAACGTCTGTGACTGCAAAACCTTGCCTACACTAAGACTCTCGGAGCCTGTGTTACGCTTCTGTTTAGGCGTCGAGCAGTCTTCCGATGACTGCACAGGGTCAGAGCTGTCCCAATGGCTACAACCAGGACGCTGGACCTGTCCTGAAGGGACTGACTTTCGCTTTAAGGGTCTCGAAACCTTGCTCCACGGTTTCTTACGCGATAAGCCTTCGGATGACGAGGAGAAAACCGTCTCGCTCGTCTTATGGTAGGGGCGGTCTTGACGAGACACGCCTGAAACCATAGAGGGAACGTCTGTTCGTTGGTTAAAGCCTCTCGAACCCATAAGTCCTACGACATTACTTCTCCCTGGGGCATGGGAGCTTGCAAGAGGTCTCGGACTAGGCGAACGACAGGCACGAACAGACGAACCCTCTGTCGCAACACTGATAACACTTTGCGCAATTATCACTTTATCACTACAATTTTCTGTTTTTTGCACTTACTTCACTGAAATCGAATTTTTCAATAATTTCACATTAGGCATGAATAAAAACTGATTTCTACCTGAAGCACGCAATTCTCCCCTACCTCAAAAGGTTATAATTGCGAAATAAGTCGTATAATGTAAGCACATTAATACAAGCAAAAAAACTGTAAACATATATATCGAATAAAACGGAAATATATAAAGTTAAAAGGATCATTGACTGGGGAGGAGACTAAACACTAGTTCATTAAAAACTACGTTTTCAATCTCTCACCGTACAGTGCCTTGGGACGAGAATAAAAACTAAAAACGTTTTATCCTTTCTCCCCGTACAGAGACTTGGGACGAGAGTAAAAAATTGACTCGAGAACGTTACTCGCTTGGGACGAGAATAAAGATCGGAACGTTCTCTCTTCCTCTCTCCCTCTCCGTCTCTCTCTCTCTCTCTCTCTTGATTTCACACAGAAGAGAAAAGCCCACTTACCCTTCGTCAATAAACAGGTTATTTGACCAAAGGAAAAAACTGAAAGGACTAAGAAATTGAAAATTAACAAGTTCCTTTAAATTAGTATTTAAAACATTTCAGTTTGAAAGAATGAACAAAACGTCAGAATCGATTAATCTTTCTGCAAAGTGAAACCGTGATTCTCTCTTTCTCTATCGTAACGATAGAGCGCAAACTGCGTAGCATAAATAAACCAAACGTTAGTTCATCTTTGAAACAGCACGAAGACTATTCAAAGAAAATCTTTCATAAAATATCTACTAAAAAATATTCATTTAATAAGTTTTAAATCATTTGCTCTGTAAGAGTTATTAACGAAAATAAAAGTTGAAAGGGCTCAACGTTGTTTAACTTCGGTTTCAAAGTTAGGACCGCCTACTCTCGGATTAGGGGAGGAATAGGTAAGGCCGCATATAAACAAATCATTAAAATTTATCTTGATGTTTATTATAAATGGAAAGCTAATCGAAGAGGCCTAATAAAGGCGGGTGAGATATAAAATATATAGAGGAAAATGTTATTTTCATTAGTAAAATAAATTTTTGAATATACTTACCTGATAATCATGTAGCTGTCAACTCCGTTGCCCGACAGAATTCTACGGAAGGGATACGCCAGCGATCGCTATACAAGAGGGGGGTGTACTCACAAGCGCCCCCTGTGGCCAGGTACTGCAGTACTTCTTGTTGACACCACTTCAATTTTTCCTCGGTCCACTGGTTCTATGGGGAGGAAGGGTGGGTCAATTAAATCATGATTATCGGGTAAGTATATTCAAAAATTTATTTTACTAATGAAAATAACATTTTTCAATATTAAACTTACCCGATAATCATGTAGCTGATTCACACCCAGGGAGGTGGGTGAAAACCAGTGTACATGTATATCAAGAAGCTAAGTATCCCGTATTTCATATGATCAGTTATTCAAAATAACAATGAAATTACAAGTACCTGGTAAGGAAGTCGACTTGAGCCATTACTCTGCCTTAAATAAGTTCGTCTTCCTTACTGAGCGCAGCGTTCCTCTTAGGAGGCTGAACAACTCTAAGGTGCTGAAGTATCAAGGGCTGCAACCCATACTAAAGGACCTCATCACAACCTTTAACCTCGGCGCTTCTCAAGAAAGAATTGACCACCCGCCAAATCAACAAGGATGTGGAAGGCTTCTTAGCCGACCGTACAACCCATAAAAAGTATTCAAGAGAAAGGTTAAAAGGTTATGGGATTATGGGAATGTAGTGGCTGAGCCCTCGCCTACTACTGCATTCGTTGCTACGAATGGTCCCACGGTGTAGCAGTACTCGTAAAGAGACTGGACATCTTTGAGATAGAATGATGCGAACACTGACTTGCTTCTCCAATAGGTTGCATCCATAACACTCTGCAGAGAATGGCTCTGTTTGAAGGCCACTGAAGTAGCCACAGCTCCCACTTCATGTGTCCTTACCTTCAGCAAAGCAAGGTCTTCTTCCTTCAGATGAGAATGTGCTTCTCTAATCAGAAGCCTGAATAGTAAGAAACTGAGTTCTTAGAACTTGGAAAAGAAGGTTTCTTGATAGCACACCATAAGGCTTCTGATTGTCCTCGTAAAGGTTAAGACCTTTTTAGATAGTACCTAAGAGCTCTAACTGGGCAAAGTACTCTCTCCAGTTCATTCCCCACCAAGTTGGACAGGCTTGGGATCTCGAACGACTTAGGCCAAGGACGTGAAGGAAGCTCGTTTAGCAAAAACCGAGCTGCAAGGAACATGTAGCCGTTTCAGATGTGAAAACAATGATCCTGCTGAAGGTGTGGATCTCACTTACTCTTTTAGCTGTTGTCAAGCACACGAGGAAAAGAGTTTTTAATGTGAGGTCCTAAAAAGAGGCTGATTGGAGAGGTTCAAATCTTGATGACATAAGGAACCTTAGGACCACGTCTAGATTCCAGCCTGGAGTGGACAACCGACGTTCCTTTGAGGTCTCAAAAGACCTAGGGAGGTCCTGTAGATCTTTGTTGGTGGAAAGATCCAAGCCTCTGTGGCGGAAAACCGCTGCCAACATACTTCTGTAACCCTTGATCGTAGGAGCTGAAAGGGATCTTACTTTCCTAGATATAACAGGAAGTCAGCAATCTGGGTTACAGTGGTACTGGTTGAGGAAACTGCATTGGTCTTGTACCAGCTACGGAAGACTTCCCCTTGAGACTGATAGATTCTGAGAGTGGATGTTCTCCTTGCTTTGGCAATCGCTCTGGCTGCCTCCTTCGAAAAGCCCCTAGCTCTTGAGAGTCTTTCGAAAGTCTGAAGGCAGTCAGACGAAGAGCGTGGAGGTTTGGGTGTACCTTCTTTACGTGAGGTAGACGTAGAAGGTTCACTCCTAGAGGAAGAGTCCTGGGAATGTCGACCAGCCATTGCAGTACCTCTAAGAACCATTCTCTCGCGGGCCAGAGCGGAGCCAACCAACGTCAGCCGTGTCCCTTTGCGAGAGGAGAACTTCTGAAGTACCCTGTTGACAATCTTGAACGGCGGGAATGCATACAGGTCGAGATGGAACCAATCCAGCAGAAAAGCATCCACGTGAACTGCTGCTGGGTCTGGAATCGGAGAACAATACAACAGGAGTCTCTAGGTTATCGAGGTAGCGAACAGATCTATGGTTGGCTGACCCCACAGGGCCCAAAGTCTGCTGCAAACATTCTTGTGAAGGGTCCACTCTGTGGGGATGACCTGACCCTTCCGGCTGAGGTGATCTGCCATGACATTCATACCGCCCTGAATGAACCTCGTTACCAGCGTGAGCTTTCGATCTTTAGACCAGATGAGGAGGTCCCTTGCGATCTAGAACAACTTCACGAAAGAGTCCCTCCCTGCTTGAAGATGTAAGCCAGGGCTGTGGTGTTGTCAGAGTCCACCTCCACCACTTTGTTAAGCTGGAGGGACTTGAAGTTTATCAAGGCCAGAAGAACCGCCAACAACTCCTTGCAATTGATGTGAAGTGTCCTTTGTTCCTGATTCCATGTTCCCGAGCATTCCTGTCCGTCCAAAGTCGCACCCCAGCCCGTGTCTGATGCGTCCGAGAGGAGACGGCGGTCGGGTTTCTGAACAGCCAAAGGTAGACTTCCTTGAGAAGAAAGCTGTTCTTACACCACGCGAGAGAAGACCTCCTCTCTTCGGAAACAGGAACTGAGACCGTCTCTAGCGTCATGTCCTTTATCCAGTGAGCAGCTAGATGATACTGAAGGGGGGGAGGTGGAGTCTCCCTAACACGATGAACAGGGCCAGCGATGAAAGTGTCCCTGTTAGACTCATCCACTACCTGACTGAGCATCGGTTCCTTCTCAGCATGCTCTGGATGCATTCTAGGGCTTGGAAGATCCTTGGGGCCGACGGAAAAGCCCGAAAAGCTCGACTCTGAAGATCCATACCCAGGGAGACAATGGTTTGGGATGGGACGAGCTGAGACTCCTCAAAATTGACCAGGAGGCCCAGTTCCTTGGTCAGATCCATAGTCCATCTGAGAATCTCCAGACAGCGACGACTTGTGGGAGCTCTTAAAAGCCAGTCGTCTGACGGAGCCGGACACAAGATCATGGTACTGCTGCACAGTCTGTGAACTGTCAACCATGGGGAAGCGAGGAAGTACAGTGACAACCCGAAGCTGTCTAGACTGTCTGGGTCGTACAGACAACTCCTTATCGGGTTGCTGAGGTTGCCGCACTGCGTCACAACAAGTCACTTCTGCTGGTTGTTGAACGTCTTCCCAGTGACACACTGACTCCGTAAACAAAAAAAATCCTCTAACAAGGACTAAGCTTGGACTGCATGTCTTGCAACACAGCTCAAGGTCTATGGGAGCAGGTGTGGTAACGGACGGGGTTAGCGACTGAAGTGGAACCATTACCTTCCCTGGGAGCATGTTATGCTTAAATAAAAGTCCATAGGAGGCTACGCAGCTAAAGGCTCCTCTCCAAATGACAGAGTCCTCAAGGGAATATCAGAAGGAGGGAGAAAAGCACTTTCTCATCTACAGGGACCATATCCGAGAAAAGCTAAGTTCTCTCAGTGAGGGTTTCATTGGTGCAAAAGCAGCAGACTAGAAGGCAACGTTATGAAACTGCTTGACAGTCTAGTGAGTTGGCAACAACCAAAGATGTGTGACTGAGAAGCATGCGGTAAGGTATGCAGAGCATGTTGTATGCAGAGCATGCTGTATGCAGAGCATGCTGTATGCAGAGCATGCTGTATGTAGAGCATGCTGTAAGGTAAGCAGAGCGTGTTGCATGGCGTGTAACATTTCTCAGAAATTCCATGACCAGTGCTAGAGTGAGTAATATCGCATTACCGTCCATTGAAAGTGCACGTGCCGAGGGAATTGATTTAGACTGACTTGTTGATGAATTTGATAGCCGGCATGATAATCGTAGAATTAAGCTGCACTAAATGTACTATAATCTACTTCACCTCAGGAAAGGGAAACTCGCCCTGTTGGCAACACTGCATTACTTCATGCATGCTTGCATGGGGTTTTAATATCAACATAATATTTACCTTACATTCATAACTCATGATTCATTTTTGTTTAGAAGATATTTTGCCATATTTTGCGATTTTGTTAAAAATATATTGCAAGGAATACATATATATTTTTATATAAGTAATACAAATAACCTCCATTATCATAATGTTTGTGTAGGCATACATGTATATGATTACAAAAGCAAGTTATGAAAGTAATGAGGTGTTATTATTGTCATTTGTTATTTCCAAGTTGAATGGGAAGAGGCTCAAGTTGAGGAGAAAGTGGCAGATGCATGCGTTGAGGTGGCTGACTCATAGCATGAGGTTGCTGCCTCAAGAGTTGCGCTTGCAGTAAGGGTTGCGGATGCGCAGTAGCAGGTTCCTGAGGAACGAGTTAAGGTTCCTGAGGTGTGAGCTGCGAGAGTTGAGGTAGCGGCTGCGCAGAACGCAGTTCTTGTCTCGCGAGTTGAGGTTCCTGAGGTGCTAGCCTAAGGAGTTGAGGCTCTCGCCTTGAGGAGGGTTAAGGTCGCTGCAGCGAGTGCTGAGGTGGCTGCCTCATTGATGGAAGAGGTTGTCGTACCTCAAGAGATTGTTGCCTCGCTGGTGGAACCGCAAGCGGAAGCGGAGGAAGTAAGGCATAAGATTCCTGCTCCCATTGCTGAGGTTGCCTTAAGGAAGGCGGAGGTTGCTGCACACCGCTGGTAACTGGCAACTCAGTACGCGGTAAGGTATCCTGAGGAACCTCAACATCGTACGCCTGGCAGACTGGACTGCGGTGAGGCGGAGCGATCGCAGGAGGAGGTGTAACCTTCTCAGCCTGACACTCACGCATTAAGACCGCAAGCTGAGACTGCATGGACTGCAGCAAAGTCATCTTGGGGTCAGCAGACGCTAAGGTCTGCTGAGGCAAAGCCTTAACAGAAGATGAGGTCTGTTGCGGCATCACCTTACCTCTCTTAGGAGGTGTGCAGTCACCTGATGACTGCGGAGAGTCAGAGCTAACCCAATGACTGCATCCGGGTTGTTGAACTCTAGAGGTCTGGACTTTACGTTTAAGAGGTCTTGAGACCTGAGTCCAGCGTTTTCTCCCCGAAATTTCTTCTGCAGACGAGTAAAATAAGGGCTCAATCGTCTGCGGGTGGGAGTGACGGTCTCTGTAAGACACGCCGCAACCACCGAGGATACTTCTGTGCGCCGATCAAGGCCTGCCGAACCCTTTTGCCCTTCGACATTGCTTCTCCCCTGGGCTTGGGAGCTTGCAAGAGGTCCCGGACTGGGAGGACGACTGGCACGCAAGAAGTACCCTCACGCACAACACTGACACACTTTGCGCTAATCACTTATCACTTTTGAATTTCTGTTTGCACTTATTTCATCGAACTCGAAACTTTAAGTGGTTTGTACCTGAAACACGCAATTCTATCCTTCTTTAAAAGTTAGTAATTGCGAAAACAGAATTACAATGTAACAGAAAAATCTAATGAAAGATAAATAATTCAGTGGCTGGAAGACTAAACACTAGATCAAATAAACTACGTTTAAAATCTCTCACCGCATAAAGCTTGAGAACAAGAATAAACTCTAGAAACGTTTACCTTCTTCCCCTAAAGAGACTAGGGAGAAGAGCAAAAACGATAACAACGTTACTCGCTTGAACGAAACGTTTATCCAGCTCTCTCTCCCTCGTCTCTATCTCTCTCTCTCTCTCTCTCTTGACTTAGAACCTGAGAGAAGAGCCAATCATATATACTCGTTAAAACATATTATTGTTAAAGGAAAAAAACTGAAAGATTTCCCAAATAAAAAGTTCCTTTATTAGAATTAAAACCATTAAGCTAAGAAAGAATGAACAAAACGTTATAAACGGTTTACTCTTACTGCAACGTGACACCGTGAAAATTCTCTCTCTATCGTAAGCTAGAGCGCAAGTTGAACGTTCTGAACGTCAACAACTGCAGAGACAAAATAAAACGTTAGTTCAACTTTGAAACAGTACGAGACTATCAAAGAAATTCTTTCAAAACATTAAAATAGCATAATATGTTAACAGGTAAAACCGAAATGACGGGCTCAATGTTTAATTAACTTCGGTACAAGAAAAGACCGCCTACTATTAGGAAAGGTCGAATATAAACAAATATAAAAATTAATTTTAATAATTTTATAAAAAAGGAAGTTAATCGAAGAGGCCTAAAAGGCGGAGAGATATAAAATAAATCTATAACTTTGTTAAGCAAAATTAAGAAAGAGAGTCTATACTCTCTTAGACACCAACACTTCCGTCTAAGGGAAGGGTCGGCCATTTAAAGGTGAAAGAGAGTTCATACTCTCTTCGTCACCATAATTAATCAAATTAATTCCAAAAGCTAGCTAAGCTAATAATAAAACTTCCTGAATAGCGAAAGCTGAAATCTTAGAGCAATACTTCACCAAAAACCGTGAACAAGACTCCAAAATTATAAGCGTATCCATGAACGTCTTGCCGGAAGCACGACAGAGGAAAAATTGAAGTGGTGTCAACAAGAAGTACTGCAGTACCTGGCCACAGGTGGCGCTTGTGAGTACACCCCCCTCTTGTATAGCGATCGCTGGCGTATCCCTTCCGTAGAATTCTGTCGGGCAACGGAGTTGACAGCTACATGATTATCGGGTAAGTTTAATATTGAAAAATCTATAATTAACAACAACAATTTATAACGTGATAAGATAATTGCTAAAAGCCTAAAACACACTTCCGTACTAAGGGAAGGGTCGGCCATTTTGAAAAGTCAAAGAAAGTCCAAAAAACAATCCAAAGTCATCAACAATTAAATCTATCCAAAAAAGAGTTCAAGAGTTTAAGTTGAAGATAAAACACCTGCACTGCGAAAGCTCAAACCAAAAGGAAGTACTTCACCAAGACTGTTGAAAAACTCCAGGTTAACAGCGAGTAATGGTACGTCTTGTCGATCAGACCGACAGAGAAGAATTGGAGCTGTTTACATGTATATGCGGTATCTGGCCGATAGTTGGCGCTGGTGGGCACACCCGCAACCTTCATAGCGATCGCTCGCGAGTTTTTGTGTTTTTTCTGTCGAGCCGCCGGAGCGTCAGCTATTATATATTCACCGGCTAAGTTAAATATTTAAAACTGATATTTCACTCAACTATATCAATTTATAATGATTGCAATATTCACACATCGTACTGTATTGCGAAATAAAAAGTGAATACTGTACCTGTACTGTACATCTTTTCCATTGTTTATGCTTATAAAATCTTCCAGACTACCGTCTATGCTTTCTAAATCAGCTGATTAAGGTAAACTGGTCTTATTATAGAAAAACACAGATAAAGCTTCACTAATAAAGGAATTAAGTTTTAGACAGAAAAGCTCTACTATTTTAAAAAAAATTACCTTTATTTCCGTCACAATTAAATACTGTAGTTAATAAGGTATACCCTAATATATCAACGGTAATGGGGGCTACCTAGCGGGAACTAGGGGTTTTGGGTGGGGAAAATTTACTGGCCAATTGACAAATAAGGGTGAAACTAAGCTTTTCTCTTCTCTATACTATACATTACATTATCCTCTGGGACGCATGATAAATCCACGAAAAATTACACAAAATATGACATTCTATTTGCATGTATTATTTAGTTCATTTTTTTGTCTACATTCTACGAACCACATGTACTGTATCTGCCCGTTCGTACGTTTGTACACACCTTGTTGCCCAATAACAACTCAATACTTCTGCACACTAGCCCTCCTACTTTTTTCTAAAAATGGAATTACTTCTGTTCGTTCATCTGTACGTAGCTCCTCCTCTTACCTTCCTCTACCATATGACGAAGTTTACCATATTTGGGCATGATTGTATGCTTGAGTGCAATGTAAGCATTTCTGTGACACATCCCGTTTTCTTAGGAGGACTCCTCATTTCCTTTGAAGTTCCGTTATGTGTTGGTTGTGCGTTATGGAGTCCAACATAACGAAGTGTACCGGTAATGGCTGCTTTTATGGCTATATGGATGCTATAGCTGTAATGGCTGCCATTATGGCTATATGAATGCTATAGCCAAGTTTCGTGGTATGGTGATATTACAGTACACCTAATGTAGTAAACAATTTTCTAAAAGCTCATTGTGTTATCCCTCAATGTTTAAAGTGTCCCAAGTGCAATTCTTTGTTAGCTTTTAGGGAAGACCAGCACATTTTCTATTGTAACTTGAATGTAAAGATTGCTAAGACAAAAAAAAAAACATAGGTGCGGTTATAATGTTAGTTCATATAAAGTAAAGGAATATTCCTAGGTCTGTGACCTGGGTAGGTTTGTGACTTGGGAAGGGGGGTCTTGGCCCTTGGCTAGGTTTGTGACCTCGTAAGGGGGGACCAAGCTTGCTAGGTCTGTGAATTGTGAATTACTAAGTTTGGTTAGATGAGGTGTGTTAAGTTCTGTGGCCTTTAACAAATCTCGAAAGTATTGAATAATCATGCCTTTTCCTGTTTTCGTGCACCCAAAGTTCCCGGTTTCCACCTGTGTCCGTCAGGAAGAGGGGGATAACGGAAGAACGGCTTAATTTCGGTGGAAATATAGGTCAAAGTCGTTGAAAGCACTTCTTCATTTTGAAAGCAAACGCGTCTTTTTCCTTGGGATTAGGTGATGACGGGTAAGTATTTGTTGGGAACTCCTGGTTTATATTGCTCTGTAATACAGTAAAATAATACCGTCATTTGTTCCTACACAAAATACAAATCCTACATCCTACAATGAATGAAAGTTATGGTGGCCGATATGGTAATGTTGGCGTTTGAGTCCCGCTCAAACTTATGTTTCTTTGGTCGTTGAAACCTCACCATCCCTGTGAATTATGGATGGGGGGGTTTGGGGGAGCCTATAGGTCTACCTGTCGAGTGATCAGCAACCATTGCCTGGCCCTCCTTGGTCTTAGCTTAGGTGGAGACGGGGCTCGGGAGATGATCATATGTACGTATATATGTTAAGTCTCTAGGACATTGTCACTGTCCCTTGCCTCTGCCATCCATGGGCGATCTATAAATTGGCTGAAACTTTATCGAAACTTTAAACCCAGGACTGCATCGAGCTCTTGTAAATGCCGAACAATGACATCCAAAACACGATATTGATGACGTACTTCACTAAAAATTTCATCTTATAATCGCTACTATAGCAACGTAGATCTGCTATAATAGAATACTCACTGGACAGAAATCCCTGACAACACGAGGGTCGAGGACACACAACATATTAGCATAATGATAAGAGGGCCTCAGGTAGCAAGTTTTCATGGAGTCATCTTTTACCAAAGTGTTTATTGCCTGAGGTAATGTTAGTAATTTTACTGATTAAAAGATGACTTGGAGTGATTTTAAATGTAAACAAATCAATAACACTTTACCTAATCGTAATAAATTATGCCTGGTTGAAATTATATCGTTTTTTAAGTTACTTGGGGGTATTTCAATTGTTATTATGACTTACTCTATTATATGATTATGTACAATTACTCATTTGTCGAGAATTGTACCTTGGTTTTAGATAGGATTTTATGGGACCTCTGATATGAGCTCATATTCAGCTGACTTGTCTCTCTCCTTGCATATTTGTGTCCCTCTCCTTGTATATTTGTGTCCTGGATAATTGAAGAATCTACAATAGAAGGCCATAAAAGTTCCTTTATTCCATTCAAAACTGTAGATGACTTACCAACTGGTCCCGGCAATCAGCAGTCTTGACTAACCAATCAAGGGCTCATATGCTCTCCACATGATTAGGACCATTGTTAAATTTAGAATAGCTGCTTTTATTATTATTATTATTATTATTATTATTATTATTATTATTATTATTATTATTATTATTATTATTATTATTATTAATTGCTAAGCTACAACCCTAGTAGGAAAAGCAGGATTCTATAAGCCCAGTGGGGAAAGGAAACAAGGAAAATAAAATATTTCAAGAACAATAACAATATTGAAATAAATATTCCTTATATAAACTATAAAAACTTGAACAAAACAAGAGGGAGAGATATAAGACAGAAGAATGTGCCCGAGTGTACCCTCAAGCAAGAGAACTCTATCCCAAGACAGTGGAAGACCATGGTACAGAGGTTATGGCACTACCCAAGACTAGAAAACAATGGTTTGATTTTGGAGTGTCCTTCTAGGAGAGCTGCTTACCATAGCTAAAGAGTCTCCTCTACCCTTACCAAGAGGAACGGAGCCACTGAATAATTACAGTGCAGTAGTTAACCCCTTGGGTAAAGAAGAATTTTATGGTTATCTCAGCATTGTCAGGTGTATGGAAACAGAGAAGAATGTGTAAGAATAGGCCAGCCTATTCGGTGTATGTGTAGGCAAAGGGAAAATTAACCGTAACCAGGGAGAAGGATCCAATACAGTACTGTCTGGCCAGTCAAAAGATCCCCATAACTCTCTACGTGGCCACTAATGGCATTACTAAATTATTTTTGTAAGAAGTCTTTAGCTTAGAGTGGCACCCACTTTTATGCATTTGTCTTTCTGTTTCAATTTCCTAACTTACATCTTGCTGTTTGCCTTCCTTTGACATGAACTTTATAATACGACTCTAGGACTTAATCCCCTTGCCAACCATAAAGACCAAATTTCATAAAACACCATGGACCAAGTTTGCATTTCAAGAGATCATATACTCATGCAAAATAACAGTGGCTGCCTGGATGACTTATGCTATACTTTTAATCACTTAAGTACAGAGGAGCAAACAGTTTGCAGAGAAACAGGTGCTTACTTTATGTATTAGGACGAAGCCTGTTAAGGACCCGGGAAACCCAGGTAAAAAGGATGATGTCCTGGAATAGATGCAAATCCAGGTGGACAGAGGCGAGAGAGAACCTACATCTCGTCAATCAATTAGAGAACATCGGACGTGGAAACATCAATAATGACATTCAAATGCGATAGGATTGTATGACTTTTTACTTGCCACAAAAATCCTTATTTGAACAAAGTTTTCTTGTACATATGTTTTTCCTTTAGAATACGACAAGTATTTAAGTAGTTGTAAATTTTGTATTATTGTACTCATTTCAGAAAGCAATTGCAAATCTTAAATAAAAACTGTATTGTTCGCTATCCTCTATGCCGAGGTTTTCACCTAAACGAAATCTGTCATGACTTAAGTCACAAGATGACAGAGAGTTAGTCTTAGTAATGGCTACCAAGCTCACACACACGCGCGCACGCACACACACACACACACACACACCTGATGAGCCCTCTGGTCAGGGCAAAACCCATATATACGTCACTTTGGTAGTATGTATGAACAATATATATATATATATATATATATATATATATATATATATATATATATATATACATATATATATGGAAATTGGGTAAAACTCGCTGGTAAGAGACTGATGTCTCGCCAGGTAAATCCTCGGACAGCTGGTAGCGTCAGGTTCGATCCCAAGTATGAGGTAGAAATTTATTTCTATTTGAACACGATGTTGTGTTGATATTTATCCATTTTGACTCATTAGGGGTAATTTGAATGAATTACTACCAATTGTGTCACGTGGTGGCCCGGGAAATTGGGTAAAACTCGCTGGTAAGAGACTGATGTCTCGCCAGGTAAATCCTCGGACAGCTGGTAGCGTCAGATTCCGATTTCGTTTATGGGCTCTCGTGGCATGGTTGGTTTCGACCTGGCCTTTCATTAGAAGGGGCTAGCGTTCGATCCCAAGTATGAGGTAGAAATTTATTTCTATTTGAACACGATGTTGTGTTGATATATATATATATATATATATGTGTGTGTGTGTGTGTGTGGTCTTGAGACTTCGCATCTCTGTAATGCAATTTTCATTGAAGGCAATTTCCTTAGTGGCATCAACATAGTTCCTATAGAAATCCTAGTATTTTCTTAGTCTCTTTGAAGAAATGATAATTTATTCCTTTCATTTATTCAGTACACAACAGTATTATTTCGACAAAACTATGTCTTTATCAAGTTACTTCTAATTAACATTAGTTTACGATTCCTTTTATGTATGAAGTTCTACAAAAATTAAGATAAAACAAAAAATGGAAGATTACCAAAACATTAGGAATACAGAAGTAAGAAACCAATGAACAAATAGCTACATTTACTATGAGTACAACTGAGAATAATTTGAAGTTACAAGGAAGTTCGATACGAAGATATCCGTGATAGCAGAAATTACCCTAGATACAACCAGAATAATTAGGCCTACGCTTGAATACCAATAAAAATAAACAACTCCCAATCTTTCCATTATCCATATTGACATCTACTGGCCTATCTTCCTCAAGTTCCTGGTTCATATTTACCCCCATTCTTGCTTCACATTTACTACCAACTTTCTCTTTCTGTAAACACATTCAAACTCATCAGTTTCTACAGTTTTTCTTCACTAGACCTAATCAATACTGTATCAGGAAACAAAAAAAATCCTCAAAATATTCACAATACATTTTCATACATGCCAATTTTTACATTTCTGTCCTTCAAGTGACTTCTTACATCACCTCATCCATACAGATATTGACAACAACGGAGATATAGTTCGTCCTTTTCTTTCATACACTTTTGCACCAATCCAATCATTCTGGCAATAACAAACTCTAACACATGAATTTCTTTCAATATAAAATCTTTCTTTACTTTTTAAAACCTATTATCTAATTCACACCAACATTGCCTTCAACAATTCTCTCCATACTGCAACATTTAGCCGTTTCCCTTCACTTTCAAACGTCTCAAGAATATAACTATTATATATCAACACTTGATTCACGCATATCACTACAATTCTAACCATCACTGTTCTATTTGTCCACTTTCTAGATAAAAATTTTACAATCTTATCTATTACACTAATATTTTTACTTCAATTTACTCTTTTATAAGGTTCTCTCTCTCTCTCTCTCTCTCTCTCTCTCTCTCTCTCTCTCTCTCTCTCAAATGTTACTTATAGAATCAATTAGAGTTACACATACCGTCAAAATCGACAATAATTGAATTGAGTTAACAGAAAAAACACACCATTCCGTACTGCCATCGTGGTAAAAGAAGCCTCGTTAAACCTTGTTTCATTACTTCGATAAAATAATACCTTTCTTTATGTCGGTTCAACATGGGTGAGTTTGGACTTTATATGGTTCATCCTTAAATATTGAATAGAAAAATGAAGTCCACTTTATGATTCTTAACACGATCTGATGCCCAATGTCAGTTTCTATGTCGTACAATAACAATGAAGTGCTGTACTTTACTATACTTCACATGGAAGTTTATGGTATTTTGCTTTTCCAATATAGTAGTAGGTTGTAACTTTCATGTACTGTAGTTTTTATGTTAAGTATATGAATAGAGAACATATACACCACTTTAAATGGTGAAAATACGACTACGTCAAAAATCGACTTACCTCCTGTCTCTTGAACAGCTTAACGACGTAGGTCTTGGCATTACGGTTGAAATTTTGGTCAAGTGGTTTTCTGCAAATTCTGCCATATCTTGCTGAGGATCAGACTGGACCTTCATCCTCTGGAGGTAATTTCCATTTTAATTAGGTATTTTATTATAAACAACGGCAAGTAGTGTCACCCTCCGATAAAGCCTTTCCATACAGTCATGTAAATGGCGCAAGGCTTGTGTGTACCTCTCCGATGTTGACAATCCCTAAAGAAATTCGTGTACGTTCGTTCGTTTTCTATTGCCCTACGTAATGTAGGTTTAAAACACGGGCTCTTGCGTGACCAGCCCGTAAAATTCATATACGAATTCCATGTAATTATTTCAGTATGTCTTGATGATTTAGGGAACAATGTTGTAATCGTCACAAAATCGTGTAACAGTTTCTTCACAAAATATTATACCAAACTCATTTACATTCTACGTACTGAATTGTTTGTCGTTGCAATGAAAATGCAGAAGACATTTTTAGTGAAGTTTTTCATTGAACACATCCATGTGGTATATACATTAGGAATATTTTTTAACCAATAAAAAATATTTCGAAATTTTAAGAATGTAGGCCTACTCTGTCAACTGGTTTTCTCACAAAGATTAAACAAAAGCACAAAAAAAATATTAGAGCTTTTAAGGTATAGTAACTTTAGTTGTTTGATTTACGTAAAAAGAGAGCACAAGACTCAAAATAACATATAATTAGCCCATACATCCTTGTATGAAATTGGTTTCACTGCAAGTGAATAAGAGTTCGTATTTTTTACTTTTTATATGAGAATGAATAAAGCCAAAGATTTAATAATGCAGCTCATAGAACTCAAATTACCGATTGTCAATAATAATAATAATAATAATAATAATAATAATAATAATAATAATACAATTGAGACCATTACAGCTGACATATCATTAATGGGATTATTTGGGTATTTTTATTATCACTTGGTGAAATACGATTTTCGAAATTAGTTTGTCCGGGAAAAGTTCTCTATTTCACATTCTTCTTCTTCTTCTTCTTCTTCTTCTTCTTCTTCTTCTTCTTCTTCTTCTTCTTCTTCTTCTTCTTCTTCTTCTTCTTCTTCTATTTCCCACTGGAAATCGTAAAGTTTTGACAATTCAAAACGAACTTGAGATTATATCCCACAACCTCACAAATTACTTTCCATACTTTAGGACTATAGTCAATTCTTTTTAGTGAGGCAGATTTGCATCGACTCGCATTGGTGCCCTTTTAGCTCGGAAAAGTTTCCTGATCGCTGATTGGTTAGACAAGTTAATTCTAACCAATCAGATAGCAAGAAACTTTCCCAAGCTAAAAGGGCACCGCTGCGAGTCAGTGCAAATGCGCCTCATTAAAATAAAATTGAGTATAGAAGTTGATTTGGGTTCGACAAGTGGTTTTTATATGTGGTTAGGGCTGTGGTAACGTCCCTGACTGGTGAACGCCAGACTGAGGTTCGAGGCCCGCTCTAACTCGTTAGTTCCTTTGGTCGCTGCAACCTCACCATCCTTGTGAGCTAAGGATAGTGAGTTTTGGGGGAGCCTATGGGTCTATCTGGTGAGTTATCAACAGCCATTGCCTGACCCTCCTTGGTCCTAGCTTGGGTGAAAGCGGGGGCTTGGACGCTGATCATATGTATATAAGGTCAGTCTCTATGGGCATTGTCCTGCTTGATATGGCAATATCACTGTCCTTTGCCTCTGCAATTCATGAGCGGCCTTTAAACCTTTAAGTATTTACTTTAAATTAATTGAGCACATTTTTTATTATACAAACCTTATAGGAGCAGGTATTAAAAGGGTATTACTGACATGGACCTCCGGACTCAGACCAACCAACATACTAGTTTTGAAATCATTGTTTTCATTACCAAATTTTCTCTCATTCTATGTATTTGCAAATAAAGGCACTCTAGTTACTAAAGAAAATCCCAGGAAAAACTTTATTCTTTAATCATCTTTATAATTATCGTACAACAACAATCACATAAAAATATACACATCTTTGAAAAAAATATGATATGAACGATATAAATACTCATATATATAAATATTCATTTAGTGATAAATACTTTATACTCTGGAAGCCATATATACTGCAAATAAAGGGATTTTGACGAAGGAAAAATCTATTTCTGGGGAGAGACCTGTGGCGCCCGGTGAAAAGAGTCCTTCTTAATGAATGTTTGAGTTATCTCCAGCGTAGCTGGAGATTCGATGAAAAAAGGGGGCCGGAAAGGTGTAATTGAGATCAAACATGACAAAGGTTCGTGTGCAAAAAGGTCTCAGCCGGAGTCTGAGTGCCGGATTTCACCGTTGCACTCCAAATATCTGACTAGTTCTCACCCAATGAGTATCCATTATAGCGGCGTATAACTCAAGGCGGAGCTAAACATAACTCAAGGCGGAGCTAAACATAACTCAAGGCGGAGCTAAGGGTGTCGGTATAAATCGAACCCAATTAATGACTCATACACCAACGTTCCTACTAATAGTGTTAGCTATATTAACAGTAACCACATCAATAAAACGTGTATAACATTAAACGTACTATCATCCACTCTGATAATAAGAGGAGGCCTGAATAACTCGTGAACGTATAAAAACGGAGAACGGGAAAATCACCTCCCTTACTCGAGGTAATAAACGAGCACCGTATGTTCTCACTCTCAAGGTTACATAATAAAAGCTAACATCACACAATAATATAAGGAAAGTAAAATAAAACTGATTGTTTTTATTTTATTTTTATTTTTCCTCTTTCTTTTAAATTTTTAGTCATTGTAATAACCAAAAACGAAGAATAACGACAACTTAACCAATAAATAAGGATATAGTCTAAATCGAGCCTTCCTGGGGCGAGTACAAACTAACAGACTAAATCGCAAACGTTTAAATCGCTATTCGGCCAAAACCATTGTTGGCACTATAATATCCAAATGTTTGTATATTTGTAATTTACCTAATGGCTGATAATGACATAAGGATAAATAACTTAAAGCAATCTGCCGACCTGCGAGGGTCGGGGAAGCAGTGACATGCCCTTAAAATAAATATAAACACCAGCCTTAGCTAAAGGCAAGGCAAATATAAGTGTTAAGTGTATGGGCGACCTCCGGTGAAGCCGGAGCGTAATGAGATGTCCTGAATAATGCCGTCTTAGCCAAAGGCAAGGCAAATATAAGTGTGAAGTGTATGGGCGACCTCCGGTGACGCCGGAGGATAATGAGATACTCTGAATAATTCAATTGTGGCTAATAATTCAATTGTGAAGATATAAAAGCCAAGCCGCAGCTAAGGGCTAAGGCTTAGATCATAGCAAAGCGTATTTACAAACTCCGGTGAGGCCGGAGGGAGAAGAAAGGTCCTGAATAATTATTGTGAATAAAAACACAATTGTAATAACAATGGCTATTGTGGATATGGCCGTGGCCTGAGACCGCAGTAAGGGCCACCGGAGGGTCGTATCTAAACAATATGAAGCCCGTCCCATGTAGTAAACAATATATAAATATAACAATAGAACGAAAGTCATTGAGAATCCCTCAAGCCGGAGTAGAACTCAAGGCGGAGTGGAAAACGTTCATAAACTACTCCCGAGCCGTAACGGGGAGAGGACGAACACGGACCAAAATAACGCTAACAATTGAAAAGTCACGAAAAAATAAATAACTCGTAAGTTATCATCCACCCCGAGGGGGAGAGGTGAGGGAGGGAGAACCCGTTGAACGCACAAAACGGAAAACGGGAAATCCGCTCAACCACCAGAGCAAAGAAAGAAAACGAGAGAAAGGGGTAACTCGTGACTGCGAACAGAAAACGGGGACCCCAATCTCTCGCTCTCTTGGACACAAAAACAGGACTAAAAATCACAAAACACTATTATAAACGTATAAAATAAAAATGTACATCCATATAATACTACGATCGAAGAATAGCATCCGTTAAAACTTAAAATAAATAGCACTGTTCCTTTAACCGAGTCGAGTGACGAACGCCTCGGGCGGTTACTAAACAAAAACAAAGCTAAATCGCTATCTCGATCGTAGGCTGGACTTACTTGCAAAAAGTACCATGAGCATAAAATAAAAATAAAAATAATAACGGTTCTAAAGGCATAAGGCCAGGGACTTAACCAAGAACCTAAGTGACAGAGTACTAAACGGGCAGATAAAGATGAATTCCCAAACAAGTGAACAAACAATGGCCGCCATGAACGGCCAGACGGGAATAATAAAACAGACTATACTGGATATAAAACACAAGCCCGGTACAATAAAATACTGTCAAAACAAACTATGGTACTTAACATTGGAATGTGTGAAGATGGAGCTTCGGACATGACAAAATAAATCCACGATAGATAAAAAAGACCGAGAGCACAACGAAAACATTCAACACTTTGAATTCCAAAAAGAAGGATGTTGTTCAGATGGCGCTCGCGTCGTGGCGTGGGTGGTGTGGCGCTGGTGGTTGGCAAGGGCCTTTGTATCGGCCCATCCCTTTGACGAAGGAATTAACTAAATGGAAGACAACCTGTGAATAGTGGATTTCACGCGCCTTTGCTTTATACACGACACCCTAAAGGTGCTCGCGCGAGGGTTGTAACCTCAGCATTCCATGCTTTTATCTTTCTCTGGTATAATTGGAAGGTTTTATCAGAAAAGGTATATAAGAAGGACTCTTTTCACCCGGCGCCACAGATCGACCCAGAAATATGATTTTACACAGCGTATACATTAGCCTATATTTAATGGTACGAGCAACGAGGATACAAAATTCAAAACTTTTTATATAAGATATGGCACTCGCGTAAAAGTAAAATGAGAGAGAGAGAGAGAGAGAGAGAGAGAGAGAGAGAGAGAGAGAGTTTTCCTCTTCATAGTTAACGTCCTGATTATCTTTAAATGAATTGGTCTACAGTAATTCCTCACTGACAGTAAGGCTAATACACAAATTTAATTGAAAAGTAACTTAATTGTCACTGTGAAAGAAACTTTGGATTACTGTGGAAGAGGTATTATCTGTGACATGGGGAACTTTGCAAAGTTAGGGACAGACAGAAAAATCAACACTGACAACGGCAGGTTGCCTAAAGTTTTCGTTATTAAACAAATGCATTGTCACATATGGATTATCCGTTATATTTTATTACGCTTTTCAGTTTGTAGCTTAGACTATATTTTATCTTTCAATAAAAAAAAAAACCGACTCCTGTCCAGCAGTGTGTAACTAATAAATCTAAACTATTGGTCTAGTTAAAATGAGTTAAAATAAATATTATATTACCAGTAACGGCTTTAGATGTATTATGTCTTTTTAAAAAAGATAGAACGGCTGATTATCATTAACTATCTATTCCAAATAGAACTATATAGTTCTTCATTTAGTTTCAATATGATTTAAAAAAAAAAAGGAAGTAGATTTAATTTAGCCGATAACGTATTGAGTTTATTCTCGTTTCTTGAACTGCTAAAAGGGCTATTTTTTTCCAAACGGTATCAAATCACATTTAAAAAATAGTTTTTTTTTTTACTTTGTTTTTTGTGAATGGAATCTCGAGAACTAACACCTCTTCAAGGAATAAAATTTTAGGCCTATCATTGAGGGAGTTCCTATCATATTTAAGTCATTCAAGAAACACCATTGTGAGACAATTAGTTGATTTTAGTTTTCCCATTTGATCTGATGAGCGAAGTATTTCAAACTTGAAATTTAAAAGGTAGGGTTTTTTAAGCCAATTATTGGCCTCTGAAATGGCATCACAACAAAGGTGAAATAATAATTATAGGCCTAGATGTATTTGTGATGGAGCCCTTTTAGTTTTTTTATTTTTTTTATTATTATTCTGTGATGCCCAATTCTGTTTAAAGATACACACAAGTATTATAATTGTTCCATTGAATTTTCCCTATCAAGGAAATCATTTACCCAATGCTTTTCCATAGCATTAGCTGTCCCGTTTTCTTTAGGCCTACTTCTCGGTCTTCAACACTATATAGTGCTTCATAGCCGAATCACCTGATTATATCTACTTTCCTCTTCACAGGTCCTTTCCAAGCTCCTCGATTTGGTCTACGAAGTATTTGATGTCATCCTTATTCACAGCCGAATTCTGCAGGACCAGCCTGAAGAAGTTGGGGTTGCTACGAAGCGGTTGGTAAGTCACCATCATGCTACCCGATTTCACCATTCTCTCCTTGATTTTTGGCGCCACCTTGTGTTTTAGGGGGAAAACAATAGTTATTTTGTCTCTGGTATCAGAGAAGATATATTTCATATTCCAATCATACTTCGATGAAGGAAATTATTATTATTACTATTACTATTATTATTATTATTATTATTATTATTATTATTATTATTATTATTATTAGTAGTAGTAGTAGTAGTAGTAGTAGTAGTAGTAGTAGTAGGCCCTAGTAGTAGTAGTAGTAGTAGTAGTAGTAGTAGTAGTATTTACTAAGCTACAACCCTAGTTGAAAAAGCAGAATGCTATAAGCCCGAGGACTCCAACAGGAAAATAGCCCAGTGAGGAAAAGAAATAAGGAAACTACATGAGAAGTAATTAACAATTAAAATAAAACATTTTATGAAGATTAACATACAAATAAATCTATCATATACAAATTAAAAACTTTTAAAAAACAAGAGGAAGAGAAATAAGATAGAACGGTATTCCCAAGTGTACCCTCAAGCAAGAGAACTCTACCTCAAGGCAATGGAAGACCATGGTACAGAGGCTATGGCACTATCCAAGAAATAACATATTTGAGCGGATAGTAAATTACCATCAGTTGATGAGTGCATTTTAAGTTTTTATAGTTTATATGTGAAGAATATAATTAAATCTTGTTACTGCTCGTGAAATATTTTATTTTGATTGTTTATTTTTCTCTTGTAGTTTATTTATTTCCTTGTTTACTTTCCTCATTGGGCTATTTTTCTCTGTTGGAGCCCTTTTGCTTATAACATATTGCTTTTGTCACTAGGATGGTAGCCTAGCTTGTAATTATAATAATAATAATAATAATAACAATAATAATAAACGATATTTAGATACTTACGGCATTGAGAAGCATGTTATACTTTGGATTCGAACGCTCCGAGCGCAGAGAGGGAGGTTCATACCAAAAGCAGACATTGGTACATTGGGGTTCCATAAGCAGCCGAAATCCTTCTCTTTTACGAATAGTTTCAGTGAACAAATGTGCCATATCGAACAATTGGTCGATGTGTTTCTCCAGCCCTTCCGTTCCCTGAAAATAATATTAAATTTTTTATTGAATTTGAAAAGCGCGTGGTAGATGTCCAATATTTTTTATTCTCGGATAGGTCTAAATATCATCGAAATTATGTGATATTTGACATTGTTTTTATATTTGAAAAGTCACAGGAATCAGGGGATTTTTTTGCTCAACTGAAAACACGTTATTAATATTGTAGCCAAGAAATTTGAAATATCTATCTAAAAAGATTTTTACGATTAAATAAAGATAAATGTGACGTAGAAAATCTCTCTCTCTCTCTCTCTCTCTCTCTCTCTCTCTCTCTCTCTCTCTCTCTCTCTCTCTCTCTCTCTCTCATTGCTTGAAAAATTGGAAAATGATGAAATATGAAGAATGGCTGGCGTAGTAAAGATTACAAAGTTGATAAGAGAGTCACAACTGAGATAGTATGGGAACGTGTTGACTTTTTGAGAATGGATGGTGTGGAGGGAGTGAGGAGAGCTTAGGAGGAACCTGTTGGGGCGGGGGGAGATCGAGAGGGAGGCAGAGAAATA
>NC_090732.1:7994661-7999661 GCF_036898095.1 Palaemon carinicauda
AACTTATTATTATTAACTATTTTCCATTTCGTTTCAAAGTAAAAAGCAAATAATATCACATCCTTTGGAGGAGTTAAAAGAAAATACTTTACCTTCGGTGGCGCTGACCATAAACGGTATGCCTCCTTCTTGGCGAGATTTGGCAATGCACTTCTTCAGATGATTGACATCCATCCTTTATTAGAATGAAAATAAAAGTAGCGAATTATTCACATTTCCCCCAGTATTTTCCTCATACTCTGTAATTATGGCAAATAAGTTTTCATGCTTGGAACTATTATATAAGGTGACGTTTTTGGTTCCTAGCTCAAAATTCTCTCACAGTATGGATAAAGGTTAGCCTGCATTAAAGGTTTAAGGTTTAAAGACCGGTCACGAATGGCTGGAGTAAGGGGCAGTGACATTACCCTATCGAGCAGGACAATGTCCTAGAGACTGACCATATATACATATAATCAGCGCCCAAGCCCCCCTCTCCACCCAAGCTAGGACCAAGGAGGGTCTGGGAATGGATGCTGATGACTCAGCAGATAGATCTATAGGCCCCCCCCCCATCCTTAACTCACAAGCCTGGTGGGGTTGCAGCGACCAAAGGAATTAACGAGTTTGAGGCGGGACTCTAACCCCAGTCTGGCGTTCACCAGTCAGGGACGTTACCATATCGGTCACCACAACCCTTATATTGTGCAGTTTCGTTTTCAACTCTCAAAAATCATGAAGAAGAGACGCAAATTTTTATGGATTTACATACAGAAAAAAAACCACTCTGTGAATGCAGATCTCCGCCACGGCAGCTTATTTCCCGAAACCTGCTTGCCTTTCCCAGAATCAATTTAGACCGTAGGCGTATTTAAAGTCTGGGTGACAACCATGTGCGAACTTTGGGGTAAGGTTAGGGTTATTCCGGTTGACCTTTTGCTCGACCTTGACCTTAACCATTGACCTATGACTTTCAAAATCTAATCACTTCCATGTCTCAACATACGAACTACTCCCTGAAAGTATTACTAATCAATGAATAAAATTGTGACCAGGAAGTTGTTCACAAACAAACAAACGGACACAAAAAGGGGACAAAAACATAACCTCCTCCAACTTCGTTGATGGAGTTAATTAGCTGCCAATTCATCTAGTTGAATAGTTTATTTAATTTCTTTCTTCCTCCGCGCTCAATATCCTTACCTCCCTTCGTCGTCGACGTTAACTAGGACAACGTTGTCAGCTCCAAGACCCATTGTCATCGCCGCCTTGGCGATGGAATAATGAGCATCGATAGAAGAGAACGCAACCAGTCTACCCAGGCCGCTCACACCTCTTTTCTGTAAAGAAAGGAAGAGTGGTTTTACAAGATTAGTTCACCAAACTTTCAACTGGGCTCCACAAGGCACTAGAAGAATTGGAAGACCCAGACATACATAGGTGAGGACTATGAAGCGTGAAGTGGGAGATGATGAATGGAGAAGTATTGATTTAAAAGCTCAAGATAGAGACGACTGGTGAAATCTAACTTAGGCCCTTTGCGTCAATAAGCGTAGGAGATGATGGATGGTCCCTATTCAGAAACTTGGGCTTTAAGACGAAAAGAGGAAGCATTGCTGGAGAGAATAGAGATGAGAATGTTGACGTGGATTATGGGAATATCACTGCTTGAAATATTGGAAAATGATGAAATAATAATGGCAGGCGTAGTAAAGATTACAGAGATGATGAGAGTGTCACAACTGAGATGGTGTGGACACGTGTTGAGGATGGATGTTGAAAAGGGAGTGAAGAGGGCTTATGAGGAACCTCTTAAGGGGTAAAGGTCAAGAGGGAGGCAGAGAATTAGATGGCAAGATAAGGGGAAGGATGATATGGAGAGATGAGGTTTGGTGGAAGAGGATGCCTTTTCTAGAAGGCATTGGAGAGGGCGCATCGGGCAACCGACCCCTTAATGTAGGGATAATGGTGGGAAAGAAGAAGATCATTATTCATAAATGAAAGATTAACACATGCATACACACACATATATATATATATATATATATATATATATATATATATATATATATATATATATATATATATATATATATACTCTAAGATGTTAGCAAATATGGTTAGCATGAACTTTAAATGGTATTTACTTTTGTTTTCTAATAGACATATTCTAGTTATTGCATAAGTTATCCTTAATAGGTCAGTAAGTACCGAGTAAAAAATACACGACTATTATTATTATTATTATTATTATTATTATTATTATTATTATTATTATTAGTTAAGCTATAACCCTAGTTGGAAAAGCAAGGTGCTATAAGCCCAAGAGCTCCAACAGGGAAAAAGAGCCCAGTGAGGAAAGGAAATAGATAAACGATATAAGTAATAAACAACTAAAATAAAATATTCTAAAAATATCAACAACATTAAAACAGCTATTTCATATATGAACTATAAAAAGAGACTTATGTACGCCTGTTCAACACAAAAACATTTACTGCAAGTTTGAACCTTCGAAGTTCTACCGATTGAACTACCCAATTAGGAAGATCATTCCACACTTTGGTCACATGGTATGGAACTCAATAGCGGCAGGAATTATGCCACACCTGCTTTGCTCATTATACCAAATATGAATAAATTTCACAAGAATCAACTTCTGAATTTAGATCGTCAATATCCGAGTTGTAAACACTCGCTTGGGGCATTTCTCAGGGGTAATGAGGTTAGTTAACACTGTTAAAGATTTGCCCTTAAAAAAAACAGTAAAATCATGGCATAAATGTTGCCAAGTATTTCCCGTTTTGAAAAAGGATATATTGACGTAAAGGAGTGAGATTACGGTCACCAACCCGTAAAAAATAATAAAGTATGGTAAAAATTACGGTCCCCTGTATTTTATTGAAATACGGCTGAGAACTATATTTTTACGGAGAATTTCCGATTAATATTATGGGTTTTTTAACAGTGCACTGTTAAAAATTTGACTTTAAAAAACGATAAAAATCCTTCTATAAATGTTGCCAGGCATTTGCCGTTTTAAAAACGGACATATTGACGTAAAGGAGTGAGATTACGGTCACCAACCCGTAAAAAATAATAACAAAGTATGGTAAAAATTACGGTCCCCTGTATTTTATTGAAATACGGCTGAGAATAGTACATTTTTACGGAGAATTTCCGATATAAAATTACGGGTTTTTAACACTGTAGGCTTAGCGAAATTAAAATTCCTGGACAGAACACTAATAATTTACATATATAAGTTATTAATGAAATATTTGAATGTGAGAAGATTGCTATATGACCATAGTTAGAAAGTATGACATTATATTTCCTCTAGTATGTGAAATGGGAAAAATATTTGGGACCATCTCGCAGAAATTGCTAGATTGAAGCTCTTCGGCATAGATATACTTAATTATTGTGGTCAATAAGTTGATTGATTAATTATGTGGTTGTTGGAAATGTTTGGTTGTGTTTTGCAGGTAGACAACATTGCCAAATATTTAACTTAAAGTTATTCTACAGTTAAAAAACCGTAATATTAATCGGAAATTCTCGTTAAAAGTATACTGTTCACAGCCGTATTTCAGTAAAATACAGGCGACCGTAATTTTACCATAATTTTTCATAACATTTTACGGGTTGATGATCGTAATATCACTCCTTTACGACAATATATAGGTTTTTAGAATGGTAAATGCCTGGCAACATTTATTCCAGGATTTGTATTTTTTTACGGCAAATCTTTACTTATATGTTTTATTATATTTAATCAGTCGAATTTGCATTATAAAGCAAACAGTGGTCCAAGCGAATGAGAACAAATTTTCCTTCTTGACAATTAATGAGAATATACTTGAGAAATTTATTTCTTCTAAGAGTAACTTTGAATCAGACATGGTAAAAAACAGAACCTATTTGAGAAATGGCTATTATTCTTTTGAATCTCCGAGAAATTAGACTCACGAAAGTTCCTTCTTGTGCTAAGATTCATGTACAACCTAACCTAACCTAACCGAATATGTAAGCTTAATTTACTACCTTGCAATCAAGTCGAAATTCATCACAATCAATTTTCAAAAAAATTTTAATTTCCGTCGCTCTTATTTTTCTTTCATCATCTAAGTCGTTTTAGTTTTTTTTTTTTTTGTAAGAATCTTGAATGATTCTTAGATTTTTTCTTTTTGATTTCAGGCTTTAAAATATCTTCAAAGTATATATAAAACTAGTTCTTGTGCTAAATAATAATAATAATAATAATTATTATTATTATTATTATTATTATTATTATTATTATTATTATCATTATTATTATTATCTCCAAAATAAATATATAGCTAGTTCTTATACTATGTCTGTCATTATTATTATTATTATTATTATTATTATTATTATATTATCTCTAAACTAAATATATAACTATAAGTCATTTCTTTTAGCGAGTCATATTTGCACCGACTCGCAACGGTGCCCTTTTAGCTCGGAAAAGTTTCCTGGTTGCTGATTGGTTAGAATTATCTTGTCCAACCAATCAGCGATCAGGAAACATTTCCGAGCTAAAAGGGCACCGCGGCGAGTCGGTGTAAATATGACTCGCTATAAGAAATGGACTATAGTTCTTATACTATTTTTGTCATTATTATTATTATTATTATTATTATTATTATTATCATTATTATTGTTGTTGTTGTTGTTGTTGTTGTTACCTTGACTTGAGGAAAGCGATAGTATCTTGCCAGAAGCATTCCATACATATTTGACATAGACCCTCCGGGAGAGAAGAGCCCATCGTGCTGGTCATAGCCCACGAATTTCGCCATAACTTTTAACACCTGAAATAGGAAAATACATTCTATAAATATTTTAATGTTTAGTTCATTTACTTATGAAGAATTAGTGTTAATAATATAAGGTTTTTTTTTTTTCAAACATTATCGCCATAACTTTTAACACCTGAAATTGAAAAGAAATATATATTTTCTATAAGTATTTTAATGTTTAGTTCATTTACTTAT
>NC_090732.1:8004661-8012161 GCF_036898095.1 Palaemon carinicauda
CTTTTCAGCCATCTTAGCTCGCCTTCGACCCACATTTTGTGTCGTTACGTAAAGCAACATGTCTGCCAAGTCACCAACGAATGTTGTCAGGGTCGTATGGTAATTCTATATCGAGAGCATTGTTTATTTTAAAGTACAACCCAACGCAATGCAAATTCGTATCTATATACTGACCTTAGTTGACCTGTCAGTGCCCCCGAAGACAGCCTTTTCAATCAATAATTGGAGACACTGTGAGAGAAAATGAGAATGCAGGGATGGGTCCGGCCCGCTCTCCCATCCACACATCCTCCCGAGGCTGTTGCTCTCATTTTCGTTACTCATCGTTCACCTGTTGATAGAAGAAGAATGGATTATGTAGGCGATGCATTTTGGAAAATAGACTACGGATTTAGACAACACTGACGCAGGCCAATAGCTCTTCACTATAGATGTTTTTTGTTCTTTTCTTTTCCGGTAAATTGGAAAAAATGTATTTTAAAAAAAAAAGCATTTAGTTACTTTTAACATACCCGGAAGAAAATGTAAATTACTGAATGAATTTTACCATTATCCTTCATGACAAAAAAAAAATTCCAAATTTTGCATTTACAACTCTAATTATTAATCACGGAAGTTATGAAATTATTGGATGAAATGAACGATATTATCACTAGGGTAACTTTGATACAGGGCTTCATTAGTAAGTATAGAATGATATAGCAATTTATCATAAATGCAGGGCAGACTGAAATCTCTCGAACAGGTAAAGAAAACAAACAATATCAACATATTTTAACTAGTGACAAAAACAGTTTTTTTTTCTTTTTTATCAGATTGCATCAGGGAATGAAAATTTAGGGTCTGATATGTTATAGGAGTTAATGGCACAAAACACTTAAAAAATTTTTATAGGATTAAAAGATAATTTGGGGGTTTTTTGAATGTGTCTAATGGAACTGCATAAAAGCAGGATAGCGAAGGAGAGCCAACTCGGCGAAGATTGTAGGCGACAAAAATCGAATGTTGTTCCGTTCTCTCTCTCTCTCTCTCTCTCTCTCTCTCTCTCTCTCTCTCTCTCTCTCTCTCTCTCTCTCTCTCTCTCTGCTAATGCTTCTTCTATAATCTGTCGTGGGTATATGTTATCATAAAATTGTAAATACATAGTATATCCTAAATCAGAAAAGGATAAAAAATGTCTTCTGACTTAATCAAGATAAGATCATAGAACACGAATTAAAAACAGATTAAAACTTTCAACTGGGATCCACAAGGCACTAGAAGAGTTGGAAGACCCAAGCCTACATGGCTGAGGACTATGAACCGTGAAGTGGGAGATGACGAATGGAGAAGTATTGATTTAAAAGCTCAAGATAGAGACGACTGGCGAAATCTAATCGAGGCCCTTTGCGTCAATAGGCGTAGGAGAAGAAGAAGAAGAATGATGATGATGATGATGATGATGAAGAAGAAAAGTAAAGAAAGAAAATATAGAGCCAATGGCATGACCTCAACCACTCCCTAACTTAATGCAGGAGAAAATTGAGGTGCATTACACCTAATACAAGTCTCGCCAGTCTAGCTTTGGTCCAAAAAGACCCCAGAGAGAGAGAGAGAGAGAGAGAGAGAGAGAGAGAGAGAGAGAGAGAGAGAGAGAGAGAGCGAGAGAGAGAGAGAGAGAGAGAGGAGAGAGAGAGAGAGAGAGAGTTTCCATTAAGGTGCTTCCGGTTGTGAGTTTCCAGGCGCCTGTTCCTGGAGGCCCTGGACGATATGACAATACCAAATCCTACACCGTGGAATGGGTTCTTACAGTGGAATTATCATGAATGAATTGGCCGTAGATGTTGGTTATTTGTGCACCCTGAATCAGTTGATGGTTTAAAACGTTGTCACATACAAATATATGATTTTAAACAAAGGCTAAAAATATAAAGTAAATGCGCAGGAAGTAGGGCGGATGTTGCCGACTATGACTTCGTCTCTCTGATCCATGGGTTTTGTGGGAAGCAGTTCGAGCCGCTTTCCTCAATGCTTGGTATTTCCTGACCCAAGCACGAGTGTACTGAATCTGTTTCCATATCAACAGGTACGCCAGGGAGAGGGGACACAGAGTGAGAACCAGTATGGCACGGTTACATCACCTCCCATTGCTACCCTTAGGCGAGACAAGCCCTCAGAACCCACAGCAATGTAGGGGAAATAAGAACACCCAGCGTAAGTGGGTCTATATAGCAGTTAAGTTCGAGTCCTACTCGTGAGTGGGCAACCCTTGCTAGGCCCACCTGCCATGGTAAGCCTACCTCAACTATGGCGGGCGTGGCCACGCTGCAAGACGTCCAATACTTTCTTTTAGTTGTTATAATCTAAATCATGTAAATGTCTTCCCGAGTGTCCGTTCTCCCCGTGTGTAATTATTGTATCAGTTAAAAGTTAATTCCATTGTCTGGAACTGATAAAATCATTTGAAAGTCAGCGAGAAACTTAAAATTCTTCTGTTATATAATCTCAAGATTTAAAGTTCTATTTCACTCGCTTTGAAGAAGATTTATGCTCATTTTTGTTAGGAAAATTAACTTAGACAATAAGTCCGCTTACGATGTAACAACCGTCTAATTCACCGCCTCCTATCATGTTTTATTATGTAATTAACCCACGCTATGTGACAACGTCCATATAGTTTATTCATTTATCTCCTTATTTCCATTCCTCGTTGGGCTATTTTTCATGTTGGAACCCTTGGGCGTATAGCATCCTGCTTTTTTAACTAGGGTTGTAGCTTAGCTAGTAATAATAATAATAATAATAATAATAATAATGATAATAATAATAATGAAATATGTGTTATTATTATTATTATTATTATTATTATTATTATTATTATTATTATTATTATTATTATTTTTATTATTGTTGTTGTTGTTGTTATTATCATCATCATTATCATCAGCTAAGTTACAACCCTGGTTGGAAAAAACAGGATGCTATAAGCCCAAGGGCTCCAACAGGGAAACATAGCCTAGTGAGGTAAGGAAATAAGTAAATAAATAAACTACAATAAAAAGTGATGAACAATTGAAATAAAATATTTTAAGAACAGTAATAACATTGAAATAGAGCATTCTCATATAAATTATAATAACTTCAATAAAAACAAGAAGAAAAAGACATGAGAATAGTGTGCCCGACTGTGCCCTCAAGCAAGAGAACTCTACCCCAAGACAGTGGAAAACCATGTATTTGTGCTATATACTCACACATATGCATACATATCCTTGTATGCTCACGCTTATTAAAACAGGAATTTAGTATATGAAAATGTATTAAAATTGATTATGTGGCCGATTTATATTTAGAATTCATGTTATAGGAGAAATATCAACAAATACACTATTGAAAATTTGCAGTAAAAATCCTGGAATAAATGTTGCCAGCCATTTTCCGTTTTGTAAACGGATATATTGACGTAAAGGAGTGATATTACGGTCACCAACCCGTAAAAGATGATAATAAAATAGGGTAAAATTACGGTTGCCTGTATTTTACTGAAATACGGCTGAAAACAGTATATTTATATGAAGAATTTTCGATTAAAATTACGGTTCTTTCAACAGTGTAGAGAATAAATGATCATGAAGTAAAGATAAGATAATTAACATATTAAAGATATATGCATAACTTGGAATATACGATTGCTTTCCCAGAAAATGTGGAATGGTTTGGAACGGTGTTAAACTTCAGTATAATGCAATGAAAATTTATGTATAGAGTTCTAGGACCCGGTTAATTTGTAAATAGAAAATGTCGTTGGCAAGATTTTCTCTATAGAAAGACGCATATAGGAATTATTATTATTATTATTACTATTATTATTATTATTATTATTATTATTATTATTATTTTAATAATACTGTAAATATAATCTATGAAGATTGGCCCAAGTCATTTCTTAGTCGTTTCATGGTATCACAAAATTCAAAGTAAACTTATAAAAGTAGAGGAGTATATAACCATTCTAAGCTTATCTTCTCCGTCATTAGGCTCATTACTACATAGTATTCTTGAAGTTTTGTTCCAGCTGTGACCAAGTTGTGGAATGATCTTCCTAATCAGGTAGTTGAATCAGTAGAACGTCAAACGTTCAAACTTGCAGCAAATGTTTTTGTGTTGAACAGACTGACAAAAGTCTTTTTATAGTCTATAATTATGAATTATCTGTTTTAATATTGTTAATGTTTTTTAAAGTATTTTATTTTATTTTTTCATCACTTCTTATATCGTTTATTTATTTCCTTGTTTCTTTTCCTCACTGGGCTATTTTTCCCTGTTGTAGTCCTTGGGCTTATAACATCTTGCTTTTCCAACTAGGGTTGTAGCTTGGCTTGTAATAATGATAATAATAACCTCTGGCAAAGGTAATCGCAATTGGGGCTGTAGTATAAACAAATCTAAGTCAATACAAAAGAATAAAAAAAGTATTGAGTCTCGGGCTGATTGGCGATTTGGGACTTAGGGGACTGGATAAAGGAGGGAGGTTTAATCTGAGGGTAACCACAGAAGAGAGAGAGAGAGAGAGAGAGAGAGAGAGAGAGAAGAGAGAGAGAGAGAGAGAGGAGGAGGAGGAGGAGGAGAGAGAGAGAGAGAGAGTTGTTTCACTTTTTGTTGAGAAATACGATAACAATCTTCACTTACTGTTAAGAAATGACTAATTTACATTTAAATAATCCAGTACCATTAATTTTTCCATTGCCTTCAAGAAGAGGCAATGGAGAGAGAGAGAGAGAGAGAGAGAGAGAGAGAGAGAGAGAGAGAGAGAGAGAGAGAGAGAGAGAGTTGAAAAATGCGAATTATTTAACTTTTTGTTGAGAAATGCGATAGCAATCTTCACTTACTGTTAAGAAATGACTAATTTACGTTTAAGTAATCCAGTACCATCAATTTTGCCATTGCCTTCATGGAGAGGCAATGGAGAGAGAGAGAGAGAGAGAGAGAGGAGAGAGAGAGAGAGAGAGAGAGAGAGAGAGAGAGAGAGAGAGTTGTAAAATGCGAATTATTTAACTTTTTGTTGAGAAATACGATAGCAATCTTCACTTACTGTTAAGAATGACTAATTTACGTTAAAGTAATCCGAGTACCATTAATTTAGAGAGAGAGAGAGAGAGAGAGTGAGAGAGAGGAGAGAGAGAAGAGAGGAGGAGAGAGGAGAGAGGAGGAGAGAGAGGAGAGAGTTAGAAATGCGAATTATTTCACTTTTTGTTGAGAAATACGACAACAATCTCCACTTTCTGTTAAGTTTACATTTAAGTAATCCAGTATCATTAATTTTTCCATTGCTTTCATGAAGAGGCAATGGAGAGAGAGAGAGAGAGAGAGAGAGAGAGGAGAGAGAGAGAGAGAGAGAGAGAGAGAGAGAGGGTTACGTTGATAAAAAAGACTTCACGAGGAAAAGCGTCCAACGACTATATTTTCGATGAACATTTACAAGTTTTATATCATTATGCGCTGATTTTCCTCGTCTTTTATATCCTATCTAATTTATAGCTTATTGTTTGTAAATTGGATATCTTTTTACAAAATTTGAGACCCAAATTAGTGACAATTACACCAATTTGAACAGTTTCTACAAATGAAAAATTATTATTATTATTATTATTATTATTATTATTATTATTATTATTATTATTATTATTATTATTAGCTAAGCTACAACCTTAGCTGAAAAGGCGGGATGCTTTATAGCTCTAACAGGAAAAATAGCCCAGTGAGGAAAAGAAATAAGGAAATAAATAAACTACAAGAGAAGTAATGAACAATTAAAATAACCAATGAGGAAAGGAAGTAAATAAACTACAAGAGAAGTAATGAACAATCAAAATAGCCCAGTGAGGAAAGGAATTAAGGAAATAAATAAACTACAAGAGAAGTAATGAAGAATTAAAAAAGCCCAGTGAAAAAAGGAAATAAGGAAATGAATAAACTACAAGAGAAGTAATGAACAATGAAAATAGCCTAGTGAGGACAGGAAATAAGAAAAAAATAAACTACAAGAGATATAATGAACAATTAAACTAAAATATTTTAAAACTCTTATCTCGAACTCTGCTTCTAGAAAAGCCATTTGTGCTTTTCAATTAACCCTGTCGACCGAAAATAAAATAAGAAATATTTCTATAGACTGGAATCTCTCCGCCTCAATCAAAAAGATAAGAGACAAATCCGGATTGAGTGTGCTAGGTTACGACAACAGCTGATTGGATGTTAAGGAGTGGAGATACGACCATAGCAAGAGTTAGTCGAATGATTGTATGTGTGTATGTACGTATATGTGATAATATTTACTCATACACTGTTAAAAAAAACCGTAATTTTAATCGGAAATTCTCCGTATAAATATACTGCTCTGAACCGTATTTCAGAAAAATACAGGTGGCCATAATTTTACTTTACTTTGTTATTATGTTTTACGGGTTGTTGACCGTAATATCACTCCTTTACGTCAATACCATCATCATCATCTCCTCCTCCTACGCCTATTGACGCAAAGGGCCTCGGTATGGAAGTTTTTACGTCAATATATCCGTTTTCAAAACGGTATAAATCCTGGAATAAATGTTGCCAGGAATTTACCGTTTTTTAATGCAAATTTTTAACAATGTACCTTCAGTCAATTTCTTCTTTATAACCCCCAAAAGGATCTTTAAAAATGTTGAGATATTTTTTATTTTCCGTATTTCTTAAAGTTGTCGTCTTTGAATATCAATGTTTGACTAATCAGTGGTAATTTTAGCTGAACTTTTATATTCAATTGGGATTGTAAACAGCTAAATCTGTAATAATTTGATAAAGACTGGGCGTTGACGAAAAGTTGCTGTAGTGATGATATAATGACATCTGAATATATATATATATATATATATATATATATATATATATATATATATATATATATGTGTGTGTGTGTGTGTGTGTGTGTATGTATATGTATGTAAAAGTGATATATATATATATATATATATATATATATATATATATATATATATATATATATATATATATATATATATATTACAGTTTTACATGAACACTCACATATATATCTATGCGTGTGCATGTAAATATTATGTATCCATACACATGCACTGTCAAACAATCACTCATATATATATATATATATATATATATATATATATATATATATATATATATATGTGTGTGTGTGTGTGTGTGCGCGCGCGCGAGCGCTTGTATGCGTGTGCGTGTGTCTGTATCTGTAAGTTTGTGCGTGTAAGCGCTCCCGAGCATATGAATTTTCAAAATGGTGTGTATATATTTATATATATATATATATATATATATATATATATATATGAGTATATATATATATATATATATATATATATGAGTATATATATATATATATATATATATATATATATATATATGAGTATATATATATATATATATATGAGTATATATATATATATATATATATATATATATATATATATATATATATATATATGA
>NC_090732.1:8019661-8162161 GCF_036898095.1 Palaemon carinicauda
ACAGAAGCATAATTATGTGTTAACACATTTATGGGAGGAAATGACTATTGATACAAGTGCTGTAGTAGTTCTCAATAAATAAACTGTCTGGTTACCGATAGTATCAAAATTAAGGGTTCACAGCACTAGACTATAGTCAATTTCTTTTAGCGATGCAGATTTGCACCGACTCGCAGCGGTGCCCTTTTAGCTCGGAAACGTTCCTGATCGCTGATTGGTTGGACGAGATCATTCTAACCAATCAGCGATCAGGAAACTTTTCCGAGCTAAAAGGGCACCGCTGCGAGTCGGTGCAAATCTGCCTCCATAAAAGAAATGGACTGTAGGTGCTTCTGGTCATTGGCCTAAAGAGCAATGGAGTTACATAAGTATTTGTTCAATGTACACAAACTTCTTAGAATAACAATGGGTAAATTATTTGAGAGTATGAAATCCTTTGATCAAAATGAACGACTTTACTAGTGGTATTCTATTATAGTAGATTAATAACGAGTTTTATTTATTTCTTTTGGAGTGAGTGGAGACCACGGAATATAGTAACAGTTGGGTTTATAGCATCTTGCTTTTCCAACTAGGGTTGTAGCTTAGCTAATAATAATAATAATAATAATAATAATAATAATAATAATAATAATAATAATAATAATAAATATCATGAGTAGGCTTCATATTTCAAAGAGATTCATTTATGACTAAAACAGCTACATTTTCATGCCAATATAATTAGAATAATGCAAAGATTATTACTTCAGTTATTACTGCAATCATCATTATTTTTTTTATATAAAAAACAACGGAATTACATTATCGATTACTTCAAAGTATATCGTAGAGCAAAATTACATCTTTTGACGATTGGCTTATTAAAACTGAAAAAAATAGTGTGGATTCTAAAACAAGAGACCAAGGAGCCAAAAGAATATCTCAGTAATTGCAAGTACCTCCACGGGTAATTTATTTCCGATCTCTAACTTAAAATGGGCAAGCCAAGATTATGTACCAGTGATACAAGCATTCAATTATGGTGGTCTAAAACCGATTAATTTGAGTAAAAATTCGGACCGACTTGTCACGCTTGTTCTTGGAACATGAAGCCAATGGCGGGCATGAACTTGATAAAATCATTTTTACTTGTGGATTTTTTTTTTTAACTTCACTTGCCTTTAATGATAACAAAATGCCTTTTTTATGTTTAATTAATAAATTTAAAGTTTATTTATTGAGCTTTGCTTGAATTAGCCTTCATCGAAAATAATAGATTTGTGAAAATTGCGTCGCTAGCTTTATCTCAAAATATTGCCAATGGCCGCTATTCTAAATGTTTTAAATTACTAATTCCTTGATTCTCTATGAGGTCTCATTGGAGTTCCTGTTATAAACAGAAGGAAAGGGCCAACGAAACACCACCAGTAAAAGTTCTCGAGGGTTGATCAAGGTCAAAGCGCTACATGCAATCATTGTAAATCAATCAGGTTTCATCCGGCTGTTACAAAATGTTGCGCAATGCATTTGTCAATTGTTAAACCTTTTGTCTCGTCGTCGGCCGTACGACAAAGGGCATTATAGAGGCGTTATATAAGACAGATGGTCAAGTTACCTAATATGAAAGCAACGGTTGCTAAAGGGGATCGGAAATGTCCTGTTTGAACCCATTGACCAAAATACGTAACTAAAAGAAGAAACTAAAATGCACAGTAGTCTATTTCTCATCCATCCTTACGAAACCGAACAGAACGGAGCTGTTAAGAAATTCACCACTGAAAAGAGGATTTAATAAGATTAATACGTTTGAGAGTAAGCCCACTATACTTTCTGCATTAACGAATAACTTGCCACTTAGAAAGGACAGCTGAAATTACTCTGAAGAAGACGCAGAAGAAGAATTAAAATAAGAAGCAACGATGATTTTGCAACCTATGAACATTCACTCCATAGTTAGAAATGTCAAAATTTTACAAATGTTAAGATGAAATGTCAGCATAATCTTCAATTTTTCAGTGATTTCAAATATTCCCGAAATATGAGTTATACCTACACAGTGTTTGCACACGCCTATTTTTACTTGCCTCATCAAAAAAGGAACTATTTTAGCCCAAGTTAGGAGCAAGAAGATGGCTACTTGGCCGATGTAAATGGAATTGAAGTATATATTTTTTACTGGATGGAGGAAGAGAATCAACTGAGATTTGGACAGGTGGCCTTTTAAAAGATTGAAATAATTGAGCCATTTTAAGGAGATTAGTACACAGGATGTGAAGCTCTTTTATCAAAGCTGAAACCATTCTCGATCAAGTTGGTTAAAAGTGACTTCAACCATCCGGTCTAGCTGTCCATTGTTACCTAACAATCGCTTGATGAGTCCTAGTTGTTGGTTGATTCATCTCCTACTGGTGCAGCGAAGGAATGGTACTCCTATTTATTTAAGGGGTAGGCCTACAACTACAAATTTGTAGGTCTAGCTGGGTTTTTCTTCATCTAAATACCCCTCAGCAATCATGGGTCTACAACAAAATTAGGAGCTTTCTTTGTCTCATAGGAATATATCACAGAAAGAAAGTACTTATCTAAACTCATTTCACAGAAAATGTAATCTTTAACGCTAGACTGGAATTCAAGTCCCGCCCAAACTCGATAGTTTCTTTGGCCTCTGCAACATCACCATCCTTGTGAGCTAAGGATAAGGGGTTTTGGGGGAGCCCATAGGTCTATCTGCTGAGACATCAGCAGCCATTGCCTTGGCCCCCCTGGTCCTAGCTTGGATGGAGAGGGGCCTTGGGCGCTGATCATATATATATATATATATATATATATATATATATATATATATATATATATATATATATATATATATATATATATATATATATGATCAGTCTCTAGGGTACTGTCCTACTTGTTTGGTCAGTGTCACTGTCCCTTGCTTCTGCCATTCATGAGCGGCCTTTAAACATTTAAAAGAAAATTTCTTTTACCCGTGATATAACCTATATGGTTGTCACTCTATATGTATGTGAAAAAAATTTCTTATTGAATGACAATAATATTCCTCTATTAAAAAAAGTACATGATATTCAAAGCATGATTTTTTTTTTATATCGGTTCGTATCTGATCCTTAAGCGCTCATTCAATATACCATCTACTAATGTACACAACCCGTCAAAATGACGACAAAATATTTAGATAGATATGTACATACACAAATTCAACCCTTCCTCTTTCCTAACTACAACCCCTTTCACGAGGGTATGACTACTCCCTCTTCCACTAACAGAGGGACGAGGAGAGACCGAGTAGTTATACCTCTTGCCACTGAGGGCGACTGGAATTATATATATATATATATATATATATATATATATATATATATATATATATATATATATATAATTTGCTAAGCTACAACCCTAGTTGGAAAAGCAGGATGTTATAAGCCCGAGGGGCCCCAACAGGGAAAATAGCCCAGTGAGGAAAGGAAACAAGGAAAAATAAAATATTATATATATATATATATACAGTATATACATACATATATATATATATATATATATATATATATATATATATGTGTATATATATATATATATATATATATATATATATATATATATATATATATATATATGTATATCCAGAAACTTGCTCTTTATTATATAGGGTTGATGATCACGATAAGAAGAAGTTACAACCTTACTACGTTCTCATAATTCATTTAAGATATTTCTGAGGAGAGAATCCAATACACATAGCACAACCTAGCAACTTTTCATGTTGGCGAATTTCTTAATGACCCGATATTAAAGCCTATTATGATATCCATATCACTCAATTTTATATATATGTATTGCCTGTACGGACAATATAGCATGCTACTTTAAGTAAATATTATTATTATTATTATTATTATTATTATTATTATTATTATTATTATTATTATTATTATTATTATTATTATTATTATTATTCCTTGCTAAGCTACAACCCTAGTTGGAAAAGCAGGATGCTACAAGCCCAGGGCCCCAACAGGGAAAACACCCTAGTGAGGAAAGGAGTCAATGAAAATATATTTTAAGAACAGTAACAACATTAAAATAAATATTTCCTATATAAACTATATAAACTTTAACAAAACAATAGTAAGAAAAATTAGATAGAATATTGTGCCGAGTGTACCTCAAGACAGAAAACTCAAAATATCAATGTATTAAGATCTATTGGTGCTAAATAATATCTCTCTGGTTCGTCTCTTTTGGTTGCTTGAGTCCAGAGATCCAAACCATGCCTCTATACCTTAAACATGTCCCAAAAAGGGGAAAATCATGTCACTATGGAAAAGAATTTAAAATAGAGAATAAGTCATAAAAAAGAATACAAACAGAGAAACAAGTAAGGTAAATAACTTGAAAAGATAAGAGGAATAACAAAATATACTTTGCGGAAAACGTACCCATTTCCAAGTTGAAACTTCAGAAGTGTACAGATTCAACTACGGGACTCGGAAGAATTACACCGTGGTCTTGAACTTCCCATTATAGCAAAAAAGAAAAGAAAAAACTAGTCTAGTACATTTGGCTGACAAGATAATACTTCATGCCCCATAATTTACGCCGTACACTAATTTTAGCTAGATCTCTGTTAAGGGATTCAGCGACCCCTGATGTACATTCAGGAGATGGAATTGATGCAGAGAGAGCAGCATCATTTGCATATGCAGCAAGTTTGTTTTCTAGGCCAAACCACATGCCATGTGTATATACTATGAAAAGTAATGGTCCAAGAAAGGATGAAGTAAAGAACAAACATGATAGAGGCACTATCAAAATAGCACCAGCTTCAACCAAGGTAAGAGAAAGTAGACTGAAATGGTATGGACATATGGAGAAACGAGAGGAAGACCATCCGATAAGGAAGAAGATGGATATGAGACTACCTGGTGGGAGAAGGTTAGGTAGACCAAAATTTCGATGGATTGACTGTGTAAAAAGAGATATGGAGTTGAGATTGAGTGAGGAAGATGCACTGGACCGAAGGAAATGGAGAAATGTGTTGAAGAACCATTGCAGCGACCCCAAATAGGGACTAGTTTATAGAGAAAGAAGAAGAAGAAGATAATACTCTGTAATTGATGGTATAGTATCCGAAGATCTATAACCAAAGGATGATTATGATTATGAATAAACCAAATTAAATGAAAGATGCAGATAAGAAATTAGATAGCGATTTAGTTAGTCAAACATTTTAAGATGCGTATAACCTAGGGGAGAACAAACGGATGAACGATATAATTTATACAATATATTTATTGGCAGAAAGAAATAATAGCCTAAAACATTTCCTCAAGAACGAGAAGTTTCCAAAACCTTGAGAGACTCGGTGTAGCCTACAATTGAAGAGAGACAAACCCCATATGTTTTTCAAAAGTGAATAGCAAAAAACTACATAGGATTTGATAAGATTTGTATACTGTTAAAGAAACATTATTAAGCTCTCGATGGATGAGCTAGTATTCTAGACCTACTAGCAATCATAATCGGGGTTTTATGATTCAATTTCAAGGAAAATCATTTTCACCATTCAACACCTCGTTCTCTGTTTGAAGATTCAGCCATAACACGAATATATCCAGAAGATGTGATCAATGCAACGAGAGACGTAGCAAGCCTGCGAAAAGTATCAAGCTAATATTCAAGGCCAAACCACATGCCGACCTATATAATTTAAAAGACCTAGGCCAAGGGCTCTCTACCCTAACTTATAATGAGGAACCTTCTCACGAGTTCCGACTTCTCTCGACTGTCACACTGAAAGGCAACAACAAAGAATGGATTTCTGTACGACTCTGATGATTTAAAGAGTTATTGGTATGGATTGTTTTAAAGCTTCTCAAACTACACCAATTATAGTAAGAGCATTATTATTATTATTATTATTATTATTATTATTATTATTATTATTATTATTATTATTATTATTATTACAAGCTAAGCTACAACCCTAGTTGGAAAAGCAAGATGCTATAAGCCCAAGGGCTCTAACAGGGAATAATAATCCAGTGAGGAAAGGAAACAAGGAAATAAAGTACAGGAGAAGTAATGAACAATATGATAAATTGTCAAGAACGATAACAAAATCAAAATAGATATTTTATATATAAACTATAAATACTTAAAAAAAAGGAAGCGAAATGAGATAGAATAGTGTGCCTGAGTGTACCCTCAAGCAAGGGAACTCTACTACATTTGCTAGATATTAAAGTTCCAAGAGAAAATAAAACAAAATCTCAACTGAAATATGAGTAAGGCGGGTTAGTATCAATATGCGGCATTGCGTAATTCCAAAGTCATCTCCTCCTACGTCTGTTGGCGCAAAGGGCCTCGGTTAGATTTCGCCAGTCGTCTCTATCTCGAGCTTTTAATTCAATACTTCTCCATTCATCATCTCCCACTTCACACTTCATAGTCCTCAGCTGTGTTGGCCTGGGTCTTCCAACTCTTCTAGTGCCTTGTGGAGCCCAGTTTTAAACATTTGGTGAACTAAACTACCCAGTTTAAAAGATACTCAGTTTTTTCTTAAAATGTGACTCAACAATTTCACATTACATTTCTTCATCTTATGGTAAGGTATCTTAGAACTGTTTTGCTTCTAAAAGCTATGTAATTTTGAATTCATAATATTGTCTTGTACAAAATCTATCTAGACTGAAAATTAACGTAAGGATATTATATACTCGAGTTTTTAAGCCTATTTTTGCCTTTTAGTTTTATGTTTACTTAACATATATTAATAGGTCTGCTTTTTTACTTAACATATATTAATAGGTCTGCTTTTTTTTTTTTTTTTTTTTTTTTTTTGAGCGTCTTTGCTTTCATGTAATGTGTTACCAAACTGACCAGATGAATGTCACGTAATCCAAAATAAGTATGGATTCTACATAAATGAATATAAAGTTTGAACACCTTGCGTTGTTCATAATCGTGGCCAGTATTGTATTTTTCTATTTTTAAAAACTGATTTTTTACGTGCCCCTAAATAGCGATATAAAGAGAAATAAAAGAGATATAAAAGAAATTGTAAACAGAGAGCACCGTAAATATATTTTCCGTTCAAGCAAGATATCTATTTCTCAACAGAAAAACTTAATCAAATTATTTAAAATTCCAAAGAATGGTCATAAGAGTAAATAGTTTCATATTCGAGAAACGGACTTCAAAATCCAATTAACGCAAGTTTCTTTAAAGCCTCATACTTAATTATATAACTAATTTACAAGGATTTACGAGTGAAATATATAGTAATTAGTCATTTACAATTGCGGGATCAGTGCCTTAAGTGTCCTTTCTAGCATGTTTTTTTTTTTTTTATGAGAGAAAAATATTGAAAACTGTTGTTAACCTTGAATCCTTCCAAATATTAATGTCTTCTTCTTCCCTACCGTTATCCCTAAAGTAAGGGGTCGGTTGCCTGATGCACCCTCTCCAATGCCGTCTATCAAAGGCATCCTCTTCCACCAAACCTAATTCTTTGCCTCTCTCTTCTTCCCCACTGTTATCCCTACATTAAGGGTCGGTTGCCTGATGCACCTTCTCCAATACCTTCTATGAAAGGTATCCTCTTCCAACAAACCTCTTCTCCCCATATCATCCCTTAACTTATCTCGCCATCTAATTCTCTGCCTCCCTATTGATCTTCTAATAGGTTCCTCCCAAGCCCTCCTCACTCCCTTCCCACCTTCCATCCTCAACACGTGTCCACACCATCTCAGTCATGACACTCTTATCATCTCTGTAATCTTTACTACGCCAGCCATTCCACTTATTTCATCATTTTCCAATCTTTCTCAGTCCTCAAAGGCCAATGGAGAACATGTATCACCTGGCTTTGATACTACACTCCCCCGAGAGAGAGAGAGAGAGAGAGAGAGAGAGAGAGAGAGAGAGAGAGAGAGAGAGACTAACTTCCTTTGAGAGGTAGTAAGAGAACGAGATATGGTGAAGGAGGGAAAGAGATTGAAGAGTAGTTTGTATCTGAAAAGGCTAAGATTATTTTCCAGGTGACATTCAATTGCCTTTTCCTTTCTGCGTGATGTCAATATAATTGAAAATATTGAGTATTATATTTCAGAAATTATTCTTATCTTTAAGTTTACTAAAGAGGAAAAACGCAGATCATCCATCTCTCTTTTGAATCTTTTCTTAATGCAATGCTCGTTTAAAGATTTAAAGGCCACTCATGAATGACATTGCCCTATAGAGCAGGACAATGCCCTAAAGACTGATTATAAATACATATGATCAGTGGTAAAGACTTATGGTTTAAAGGCCGCTCATGAATGGCAGAGGCAAGGGACAGTGACATTGCCCTATCAAGCAGGACAATGCCCTAGAGACTGACCATATGCACATATGATCAGCGACCAAGCCCACTCTCCATCCAAGCTAGGACCAAGGAGGGCCAAGCAATGACTGCTGATGACTCAGCAGATATACTTATAGGCTCCCCCAAACATCCCATCCTTTGCTCACAAGGACGGTGAGTTTGCAGCGACCAAAGAAACTAACGATTTTGAGCGGGACTCGAACACCAGTCTGGCAGTCACCAGACAGGGACGTTACCACTTCGGCCACCACAACCCTAAATGATTTCTACAATTTTCTTTTAATATATAATATTCTTTGTGTTTGGCAATGATGTTCCAATCGGGGATGGATGTAATGTTATGAGTTGAAATTCAACATCAGCAATGGATATTTTGCATCAGAACGACACATCTCAGCAATTACCGTTTTACTTTGCATTATGGGTAGTGTTGGTGACGTTGTTATTATTATTATTATTATTATTATTATTATTATTATTATTATTATTATTAGGTAAGCTACAACCCTAGTTGGAAAACCAGGATAAGCCCAAGGGGTCTAACAGAGAAAAATTGTCCAGCGAGGAAAGGAAATAAAGAAATAAATAAACTACAAGAGAAGTAATATACACTTAGAATAAAACAATTTATGAACAGTAACAACATTAAGATAGATCTTTCATATATATAGTATACACTATAAAAACGTCAAAAGAAAAAAAAATCCAGAGGAAGAGAAATGAGATAGAAAAATGTGTAAGGATGAGACAGATGTAATTTCTGGGACATGTAACAAGAAGAGAAAAGGTCAAACTTGTGTGCCTTACGGGAAACAGAGGGGAGAAGAGGGGACAGCTTACAGGAGGGTGTAAATGAGAATGTAACAGATGTACAATTTATACAGAGAGCTAGAGACAGGACCAAGGGAAGGCAATTGACCGACCACGTCGAGGAAATGGCACCTATATAGATAGATAGAATGTGCCCGAGTGTACCCTCAAGCAAGAGAACTCTACCCCAAGACAGTGGAAGACCATGGTACAGAGGCTATGACACTACCCAACACTAGAGAACATTGGTTTTATTTTGGAGTGCCCTTCTCCTAGAAGAGCTGCTTACCATAGCTAAAGATTTTCTTCTACCCCTACCAAGAGGAAAGTAGCCACTGAACAATTGCAGTACAATAGTTAACCCTTTGAGAGAAGAATTGTTTGGTAATGTCAGTGTTGTCAGGTGTATGAGGACATAAAAGAATATGTAAAGAATAGGCCAGACTATTCGGTGTATGTGTAGGAAAAGGGAAAATGAACGGTAACCAGAGAGAAGGATCCAATGTAGTACTGTCTGGCAAGTCAAAGGACCCCATAACTCTCTAGCGGTAGTATCTGAATGGATGGTTGGTGCCCTGACCAACCTACTACCTTTAAAAAATGAACGGTGTTGTCAGAGTGTAATTTGAGTATCTATCAGTGCGAAGGCCTCATGCAGTTTTTAGTTTGTTTGCACCGGTCACGTATTCAAGCGCTTGAGACGTCTAATCATAAAATGGGTCTAAAGGGTCTAAACTCTAAAGACTCTAAGAAACAGTTGAGCAACAAATGAGCGAAGCTTGCGGACCATGCCAGGTGACACTATCTTCAGAATAAAATATCCAAGATATAGGAGAATTTGCCATAAGCGGCCAGCTTACAAGCAGAGAACCATTCAGATTTTTTCGATCTACTTCATGATAGTGTACTGCTCGTGTTTCATACACACTCTTACAATGCAATGTTGTTGCTTCTTTTTTATCTATCGCTCTCATCCACACTGATAATAGACCAACCTGTTTAAGCTAGCTATCTCATGTTTTAATTTATTTGTATTTTTTGTGACTTTTTTGCTCGGAAGTGCTTGTATATAGACTCTTTAGCTGTTGAATAAACTTTACTTGCATTAAAAGAAAAGAAATAGTATTACATTGTATATGAAACACATGCACTACAATAGTCAAGGGTTTCCGATCATACCATGTTTCAATTGAAACCTTAGTCGCTCAATTGATTGCCCGGAATTTTATCCGGACTGGAGCATTTAGACAAGATGTCCTAGCCCACAAATTTCAATTGAAAGTGAATTGACAAAAGGCACAATTTTGATTGATTCATATAGAAAGGAAAGTTATTCTGTATGTTTGCCTATTTTTTGTATATATGATTTTATTTATGGGTATTTTTTTTATTGATTATGCAAAACTAATCCAATAATATTTTTCCTTAAGGAATTGCAATGTTTTCCCATTAGATTTTCCTGTTTACCAAATGGTGAAGAATTTCATAGGAAATTCCTTTTTTATCAATGAAAAATTAAATATAAGATTAAAAATTAAATACTAGATACGCGGCTCCCAAATCTAAAAATTACTATACAGGTCAGTCAAAACTTGAGTAAAGATAAAAATTAAGTTTTTTTTTTTTTAATGAACTGGACCACAAAGAAAACTACGGAACATGAAAATAACGTTAAGGTTGTGATTTGTGAAATTCGTATAGTGTGCAAAATTAGTGGAAGTCAGATGCCTGCTTATTACATTGTTTTTCCCTATTGGAGCCCTTGGGCTTATAGCATCCTGCTTTTCCGACTAGGTTTGTAGCTTAGCTAATAATAATAATAATAATAATAATAATAATAATAATAATAATAATAATAATAATAATATCATTGTTTCAGACTATTGAAACTTAGAAGGTGGTTGAGAATTAATTCGTCTCTATGATATAGGATAAATTTACTGTAGATAGTAATAATGTTACAAAATGACTCACTATATTACTATATTTTTTTTATAGTGCACATTAAAGTATACGAATTCATAATTTCACATGAACATGCCACACGTGTCACCTGGAAACTAAGCTGGAAAATAAATACATCAACTTCCAGACTCCTTGGAAATTACAAGTTAGTAGCTACGAACACGGGCCAGTGTTGCCAGATATGGGAATTTATCCCTAGATTTGGGGATCTTGGGTGTCTGATGGGGATATTCTGTACAAATTTGTACGAAGAAATAACAAAGATGAGTAAACCTTTATATTGTTGCAATTAGTTTTCTTGCACTTATATGAAGTATAGTGAGTAATTTCTATATTAGTAAAGCTTACATGAACAGAATAAAATAAAATTTGTGGAAATGGAGATTTTTGGGTTGTTTTGGGGGGAATTTTTTATCACGAGTTTTACAGATTTTTAGACTAACCCAACTGGTAACACTGATGTCACCGGCTCCATTCGAAGACACTGGACTCTATTGGGCCGTATCCCTACTTACTACTGTTAAGTTTATTACGATTTCTTTGGATATCATTGATTGATAGCGTGCGTTTGATTATAGAATAAAGGTTAGTTGACGGTAATTTTTTATTGTATTACAGGGTGAGATTTCGATAGTTGACAACAAGTTTTAGTAATGGAAGTTAACCTTGTGTCCTATATGAATGTCCTTACGCAGGGACCGGCTTGTTCAAACCATCTCCCAGTGTTGGACATTTACCCAAACTAGGTATAAGGTTGGCAGTGTATTGAATGTATATATATGTAAGCAAATATAACTTGCACAATGTGTCGTTTCTAGAGTTTGGGTAGGCTTACCAAGTAGGACGTGGACCTACGGCTAGCCTAAACATGGGAGAATTTTAGTGGTGCGAGGTCTAGCATTGTCCAAGGTTTGTTTAGAATCGTATGTATTTCTGTAAGAATTTTACGGATTAGGCAGTTTATTTTTTTTTATTAATCCCGTCAATACGATTATTTGGAAAGGGGGTTTTCATGTTTAGTGGTCTGTGGAGTTGGGACAGGCGTAACCTAAAAGGGATTTTGAAGTGAGAAAAATCTATTTTGGGCGAGATGGCCAAGTTGTCCTGATGTAAGTTCCCTTCGGCTGCTTCCTACTGTATAATATTTCTGCGAGTGATATTGCAAGAGAATAATCGTCGGGTATCACGGGGTTCTAACCCCCGGAACGGCTATCCCTAGATATCTTGTATAATGAGGGATGTATCCTAACACAACCATAGATATCTGCACCCCAATAGACTTTACCCAGTCTAATCCTAAGAGGAAGGATAGGGGAGGAGTCGTTACATATCCTATCACTTTTCGGTGCTCCCATACAACCCAACCCTTATTATTGTACAAATCTATTTCCTTTTTTGGTAAAATCTTTATTGAAATTATGGTGTCATAAATCCAGTTTTATAGATTCATATACGAAATGCAATATTACCTTTTAGTGTGTGTTTGGCTGCAATGATGCTGTTTGGAAGCAAATTTAAAAAAACTAATGAATTTACTCCAATTTGCGTAGGAAGGTAAAATTTGGTAAAGTTCTACTGTATTACAGATTCTCATTTCGAACAGGAAATGTTTTTATGTAGGAAATGACGTGATGTAACTGAATTTGACCTTTAATTGAACCGCAAACAAACAATAACCAGTTCGACTAACTTCAAGTACCTGAACGGTATTATTGTACTGTATTACAGGGCAATGTAACCTAGGAAAAAACTACCTTATTCTATAGAAAAAATTCCGTTCTCCGAAAATGACTCTTTCCCGTTGCAAATGAATAGTTTCAGAAATATATACTGTATATATATCTATCCTATGATAAAGGGGGACCCCCAGTGGGAACTCGGGGTTTTGGGTGGGGAAAACATACTGGGGAAACAGTATATAATGGTAAAACAAGCCTTTTCTTCTCTATACATTACCTTGGATGTACTGTATAGTAAACGGAGGAAAAGACAAAACAGTATAAGAGGATAAATTTTGGAGGCGCCATTTTGGGTATTATTGTACTGTAACCTAGTTAAAAACTACTTTTTCTTATAGAAAAAATTCTGCTCTTCGAAAATTACTCATTCCCGTCGCAAATGAATAGTTTCAGAAATATATATCTATCTATATCCTACGATATTGGGGGACCTTCAGTGGGAACTCGGGGTTTTGGGTGGGGAAAACATACTGGGGAAATGGTATATAATGGTAAACAAGCCTTTTCTTCTCTATACATTACCTTCTTGGATGGATAATAAATGGAAGAAAAGACAAAATTGTATAAGAGGATAAACTTTGGAGGCGCCATTGCAAAGGCTGTCTCTAGTGAAAAAATACGGCAATATTGAGCTGCGGAAATGTTAGCGTTACATGCTAATATTAACAGTGTTTTTCATTTATTTTTTGTCATAATACGTTTTGCTTGTAGTCGCTCTCGTTCGTTCGTTTGTATATTGCAGGTTTTGTCCTTCTGCGCATACCCCTCCCCCCCCCCCGTGCATATACTCCACCTCCACCAATAGGGTTTCTTCTTCTCTAGCCGTCAAATTTAACTTCGACTTCACCATCTTTATTCAAGTACAGTGGTACCTCTACATACGAATTTAATCCGTTCCACAACCGACTTCGGGTGTAGAATATGTTCGGTTGTAGAAACGAATTTTCCCATAAGAATACATTGAAATAGGATTAATCCGTGGTTGAGCCCAAAAACCTATGATAACTCCTTAATAAATTACTACACATGACAATAATGCACACTAAATTAGATAAGACATGTAAAAAGGAATTACAGTGATACCTCGGTACTCGACCATAATCCGTTCGAGATCCGTGTTCGACCTCCGATTTGTTCGAGTACCGAATTTTTTTTCCCCATAAGAAATAATGGTATATATTCTATTCCGTTCCCAAGCACTCGAACAGGCCCAAAATATTAATAAAACGTGTACCTAAACAACAATAATTATCTAAATGTGTATGAAATTGGTCAGAAAATCCTATAAAACAATTTTAAACCATTTACTGTACTAAAATAAAACAATTTTAAACCATTTTCTGTACTGTAGTGAACATACCTTTGAGCAGCGGTTCGATGGCATACAGGGATGGATGTGGAGAGGATGGAAGGGGGAGGTTACTGCTTGGAAGGAGAGTCCCCTTCCATGATGTGGCGGGGTAGTTCTCCTTCAGGAGTTGTTTCTCTCTCCAATGAAAGGGTGGGCAGATCTATTTCAGGGGTTTCTTCTCTTCTTTGTCTCTTCTTTGGAGGAGAAACAGGCTTTGATGTAGCAGCTTTCTTTTCTTTTGTGAAAAACTGGTCTATTGTTAATTGTTTCTTCCTCCTCTGCAGTATTCTTCGAAAATGATACATGACACTATCATTAAACATATGCACTGCCCGGTTTGCTACTGCAATTTCTGGGTGGTATTTTTCAGCAAAAGCCTGCACATCTGCCCACTTGGAACAAATTTCATTGATGAGAGAACTTGGAACATCCTCCCTTACCTCATCCTCTTCTGAAGATTCCTGCTCCACAATCAGATCCTGCTGCTGTTGTTGTTGCAGGTGCAACAATTCCTCCACAGTCAACTCGGTAGAATGGCTTTCTACAAGCTCATCAATATCATCCTTGTCGACCTCAAGCCCCAAACTCCTGCCCATGACAACAATTTCCTCAACGACATCAGTGTCATCAGAAATTACAGGGGTAGCAGTGCTTGGACCCGCCTCTGGTTGGAAACCTTCAAACTCCCTCTCTGTGACACATGATGGCCACAGCTTACGCCAGGCAGAGTTCAATGTCCTATAGGTCACACCTCGCCAAGCTTGGTCAATCATGTTAACAGAGTTGAGGATGCTGAAGTGTTCCTTCCAGAATTCCTTTAGGGTCAACTTCGTGTCACTGGTCACTTCAAAACACTTTCTGAAAAGGGCCTTGGTATAGAGTTTTTTGAAGTTTGAAATGACCTGTTGGTCCATGGGCTGGAGTATGGGAGTAGTATTGGGGGGCAAGAATTTGATTTTGATAAAGCTGTATTCTTCTTTCAAGTCATCCTCGAGACCTGGAGGATGTGCAGGAGCATTGTCCATAACCAGAAGACATTTCATTGGCAAGCTCTTTTCAATGAGGTAAGCCTTAACCTGGGGGGCAAACACTTCGTTTATCCACTCAGTAAAGAATTGTCTTGTGACCCAAGATTTAGTGTTCGAGCGCCACATAACTGGTAGTGCACTTTTACAAATATTATTTCGTTTGAACACCCGGGGGTTGTCCGAGTGGTACACTAACAAGGGTTTGATCTTGCAATCGCCACTTGCATTTGCACACAGCAACAATGTTAGCCTATCTTTCATTGGCTTGTGACCTGGCATCTTCGTCTCGTCCTTGGTAATGTACGTATTGGCTGGCATTTTCTTCCAAAATAACCCAGTCTCATCACAATTAAAGACTTGTTGTGCGATCAAATTTTGTTCATTTATGTACCGATCGAATTCCCCCACGTATTTATCGGCTGCAATTTGATCCGAACTAGCTGCCTCCCCATGCCTAGTAACACGATGAATACCTGTTCTATTACGAAACTTTTCAAACCAACCCCTGCTCGCTTTAAATGTAAATGAATCACTTTCACTGGTACTCGGACTTTTCTTCACTAATTCTTCATAGATATGCAACGCTTTTTCACAAATGAACGCTTCACTAACACTTTCCCCGGCCAACTGTTTTTCTTTAATAAATATTAAAAGCAACTTTTCCATCTCCTCAATCACTTGTGGCCTTTGCTTAGTTACCGCCGTAACTCCCGTTGCAACATTCGCCTTCTTAATCATTTCTTTATGCTTTAAAAACGTAGAAATGGTCGACTTCGCCATTCCGTATTCTACCGCTAAATCGGACACTCGTACACCATTCTCATATTTCGCTATAATTTCCTTCTTCAACTCGATCGTTGTTCGCACTGTTTTCCTCTTCTCCTTCCCCTTAACACTCATTACTTTCTTGGGACTCATTATGAAAGCTAAAAAAGCAATTAAAAGCACTGAAAATCACTAAATCACAACGAATGCTGATCGCGCGTTGTCTGAGTGACGCTCTCGAGAGAACTGATGCTTCCCGAACAAGCGAGAGTGGCCGAGATGGCGCGATCATCACAAAGCCCATGCGGTCGTCACGTGTTCGGCTGGTCGAGTACCGAATTTTTGGTCGAGCACCGCAGCAAAAATTTCTCGAAAATTTTGGTCGAACTCCGAATTGTTCGAGTATAGAGTCGTTCGACTACCGAGGTATCACTGTATAAAGAAATAATAAATAAGAAACGGGTTTTTAGCGTCGGTTTACTTTAGAAAGTCCAGCACCGGTGTCGGTCTTGCTATGCAGAGAGGAGACGGACGGGCAGCGAGGAGGTAGAGAGGGTGACTATGATAAACGTACACTACCGCAACTTATTCTAACTTACACTAAGTGAACTTTAACCTAAGTTAGCTTATTTATTTTTTTTATTTTTATATTTCATATTTTTTTTACATTTTCTTTTTTTTCTTTTTGATTAATTTTAATGACTTCCACTCTACATTTAAAATTGATTGAATTTTTTTCTCTTCAATCTTTGCCGTTTTCTTTGTTTCACTTTCTTTCGCTTCACTCTTTGCCGTTTTCTTTGAACCACTTCCTTTCTCTTCATCACGAGTTCGCTTCGTAGTTTTTCTAAAGAAGCTATCGATAGAAAGTTGCTTGGTACAGCTTTTCAGAATGTTTCGAATATAAGTTAGGGAAACATTATCGAACTGCGCAACTACACGACAAGCCTGCAATTCTTTTTGGATGGTATTTGTCGAAGTCGACCACGTCTTGATATTTTCCTAACACCTCTTTTATTTGCGCCGAACCTAACACATGTTTTACCTCCTCGATACCTTCCTTGTCATCACTAATGTGCTCAGACATAGCATGGAGTTCCTTGAGCTCCTCTGTAGTAAGTTCGTCGTAATATTCTTTTGCAAGTTCACTCACGCGGATGCCACGCTCATGCTTTTCAATAATTCCTTGCTTTACTTCTAAAGAAAGCATTTCCTTATTCCTTTTCTCACCACTACCACTTGCGAAACTAAGCCTTTTACGTAAAATACCGTAAAAGGGTGAACGTAAAAAATCATGATTAAAACAGTTAATAGCAGAACGCACAGGGCACAACCACACGAAGCCGATGAGAACAGAGGAATGTCCCAAGCCACGCTAATTGAGGGTCCCTCTTAGGTACAAATGCTGCCTTCTATCGGCGGAAATAAAAAATACATCCAGCGCTATGAGTACCATCTACATGTACGGGTATTGTTTACTTCGGGTGTAGAGTAGGAACGTGTTCGAATTGTACTTCGCGCGTCGAAAAATTCGGATACAACTGGTACGACGAAAATTGCTTACTTTGTGTGTCGAAATAAAATTTGGGTGTAGTCGAAAAATTGCTCAAATTTTTCTTCGGGTGTTGGAAAATTTGGATGTAGATACGTCCGTGTGTAGAGGTTCCACTGTATATGACTTGAAGCAGTACAACTACAGGTATTACCATCCCTTTTAACCCTCGTATACATATTACCCCAGTATTACTTGTTTTATCATCCGATACCTTATAAAATCACCTCATTTTATATTCCCATTAAATAATCATAAACTCCATTTTATCTTGCTATATTATTTTTATAAATTTTATTACCTTATCACTCCCAGATTTCACAAATACTTGCTCTGGACAAGTTTCCCATTCTGGTTCATTCATGTTTATTCTCTAAACTCCGTTGCTTTTCCGTTACTTTTCCGTTAACCAATCACGAACCCATACGTATGGAAAGTTTGCACTGGGGGTTTAATATTTCCCTATCCCCACGTTCCAACAAACCCTTTTCCGTGGGAACCTTTGTCCAAGTCAGGTCTGTGTTAGTTCAAGCGACGTCTTTTGCGTATTTTTTTATGAAAGTTTTAGAAAATTGTAATGGCTGCAGTAATCCATACTTGAAAGTATTTTGGTGAATTCAAATATTGATAATTTTCTTAAATCTCGTAATGTAATAGACCAACGTTTACAGTGTTCCAAGTGCTGTACTAAACTAAGACAGATGTTAAGACGCCACAGACTCACAGTCACAACACCCCCGTGGCCCACAAGTTTCGTCGTCGGGGTCATAAAAGTAAGTCATTAATTTCTTCAATTTCAATGTGTTAGGTTTACTATTTTGTTAGCGTGTGCGGCTCTACATTACCGCTTGCCAGTGCATACGAGCTTGATGTTTTATTTTCCTGAGAACGTAAGCGAGCCAATGGCGAAACAAGAACCATTATACGCTAACGTTGCTAATGTTAGCGTAACATTGCATGTGAGAGTAACATGGCTAATGTTAGCGTGCGCAGGTCAACATTACCGCTTGCCAGTACATACGAGCTTGATGTTTTATTTTCTTGCGAGCGTAAGCGACCTAGTGGCGGAACAAGAACCATTATATAGTGTTGCTAATGTTGTTGTAATAACGTTAGCGTAACGTGAGTGAAGTGACACGCAATTTGAACAAGTCATTATATTTAAATATTTTAACAGAATATATATAATAAAAGACATTATATTGGTTTTGTTACCTGGGAACTTCTAGGTTAGGTTTGGTGGGTTTGTTAGGTTCTGTACCCTTTTTGTACCTTTTTATATAGTGTAAAGGGTATATGGAAAAATGCTTTAAAATACACATGCTAATATTACTGTACCATTGCTAACGTTAGCAATGCCATCGTAACGTAGGTAACGCTGTGTAACATCGCTAACGTTGCTAATGTTAGCGTTCTCTGTACACATGTGAGTGAAGTGACACGGAATAATGGCTCTTGTTCAAATTCCGTCCTCGCTTCACTCATCAAGAACGTACGTACTGCACACACTAACCTTACCAATGTTATGCTAACGTTAGCAATGTTACAATGTCATTGCTAACGTTAGTAATGCTACGCTAATATTTGCATGTGTATTTTAAAGCATTTTTCCATATACCCTTTACACAATATATCAAAGGGTACAGAACCTAATAAGCCCACCTAACAAGCCCACCTAACCTAACCTAGTAGTTCCCAGGTCACAACCACTAGCATGGCGCAAACCCCCGGACCCCCTTCCCAGGTCACAACCCCTAGCTGTGGGCAAGCCCCTGGACCCCTTCCCGGGTCACAAACTTTCTTTTAAATGAAAGAAATTAATGACTTTATTGACCCGGACGACGAAACTCTTGGGTCACCTGGGTGTTGAGACTGTGGTGTCTTAACTTCGATGAACGGCACTTGGGACACTGTAAACGTTGGGGTATTACATTGTGATTTAAGGATATTATCAACAGTGGATGACGTATCAAAAAATTCCCCATGAAATTTAGCAAATGCTTTTAAGTATTTCTATAACTTCCATCGCAAAATACGAAAAATAAGACCTCATTTGAAATAACAAAGACCTGACTAGGACAAAGGTTTCCACGGAAAAGGATTTGTTGGAAGGTGTATGAAGAGACCACTTGAAGAGATTAGGAAAGGGGGTAGGGAAATATTAACCCCCACCCCTTGTGCAAACTTTCCATACGTATGGGTTCGTGATAGGGTAACGGAAAAACAACGAAGTCTAGAGAGTAAACATGAATGAACTGGAATGGGAAACTTGTCCAGAGCAATTAGTTATGTGAAATTGGGGCGTGACAAGGTAATAACAAAATGTATAAAAGTAATATAGAAAGATAAAAGGGAGTGTATGGTAAATATTATTTAATTGGAATATAAAATGAGGTGATTTCATATGATATCGGATAATAAAAAAGAGTAATTCTTGGGTCAAATGTAATATGTATAAATGGGTATTACATAAAAGGAATGGTATAGTTGTACTGGATCAAGTCAAATACTTGAATAAACAGAGTGAAGTTGAATACTTGAATGAGGCGGGTAAAGTGAGGAAGGGGAAAATGGGGGAGGAGCTATTGGTGGAGGTGAAGTTTATGCGCAGGTGGGAGGAGTTTATGCGCAGAAGGTCGAAACTTGCTATGTACAAATGAACGAATGAGAGCAACTACAACCGACCCTTAGAATGTCAACAAATAAATGAAAAATGTACCGTTAGTGTAGGATACTGTATAGACAATTAGCGTATTTTTTCATCGGTTTATTATACATCCAAGAAGGTAATATATAGAGAAGAAAAGGCTCGTTTTACCATTATATACGGTTTCCCCAGTATGTTTTCCCCACCCAAAACCCGAGTTTCCACTGGGGGTCCCCCATTATTGGTGGATGTAGATATTTATATATTTCTGAAACTATTCATTTGCGACAGGAAAGTGTGTCATTTTCGAAGAGAGCGGACCTTTTTCTATAGAAAAAAAGTTTTTTTTCTTTTCCCCTAGGTTACATTCCCCTGTATACAATACCTTGCTTTTTTATTATAATGAATGGTTTTTTAATGATAACTAGTGAATATAACTGTTAAAGGTTATTTTAAATGCCAATACAATTAAACTAGATCACTTTATTTTAAGGTGTTTCAAACGTAATTGGTGACTATACCTAGCGCAAAGCCATAGCTCTTCAGTTAACCTATGGTTGTCAACCCACCATTATTAAAAAACTGTGGATTTCTTCAAGAGTTATGAAAATCTTTCAAAATACCACAGATTACATTAATAACCTGTCTTATTTTTGGGAATTTTATAATTGCAAATACTAGAGTACAAAATGTCTTTAGTCCTATCAAGCCATATTTGCAGGAAAAATAATTTTTCCATTAGTTTTCTTGCTTTATTGTTCTAATATTACATTGCGCTAAAGTCCAAGAGTTATCGAAAACTTTCAAAATACCACAATACATTGCAAACCAGTCTTATTTTTTGGAAATTGGTTATTGCTCTTACTATATGAAATTTCTAAAGTCCTACCCATCAGGATGCCAGCTAACTCAATCAATCAATCAGTTAATTGGTCCTACCCAGCCATATTTGCAGGAAATTTTTTTTTTCCATTAGCTTTCTTGTTATTGCGTTATGATATTACCTTGCATTAAAGTCTCTTCAGATTACCACAACCTAACGTAACCCACTACATTAATGGGGACCAGTTGGGACTTGGGGTTTTGGGTGGGTTCAAATGGAAACTAGCATAATGCAGAAGATAGTGAATGCAGAAACCAACAAAACAAGAAAGCTAACAGAGGAAAGTTTATCATGCTAAAATAAGAGGGTGGAATCCAATCACGGACTAACTGGAGTTTACTTTATAGGCTGTAGGTCTATCTGCTGAGTCATCAGCAGCCATTGCCTGGCCCTCCTTAGTCCTAGCTAGGATGGAGAGGAAGCTTGGGCGCTGATCATATGTATATATGGTCAATCTCTTCCTGCTTGATAGGGCAATGTCAATGTCCCTTGCTTCTGTCGTTCATGAGATGCCTTTAAACCTTTAAACTGCCGTAGTTCCCTCAAGCAACATTCTTTCTTGGGTCTTTTATTGTACATCCATTGCTATTTTTTACTTGTAAACTGCCAGATTACAAGCTTAAGTAGTGAAAAATGCATATCATGTGAGAACGATTGGCCTACAGTTTGTAAAACACTTGAGCTATGCATGAATGATTGCCTGCAGCAGTTTATGAAATTTCATCAAACTACATCATCAATTTCAATGTGTGAAAGTGCTTTTAGACATAACTAGACCTCCTAGTGCTTTTCACTAATACCCTGCTGCTCCTGGTGTAGCATTAGGCCCAGGTCCTGTTTTGTAAGTTCAAAATTGCCTTTTCACATATTTTATTGTAGTATTATGGTGTGCTTCATTTTCAAAATGAAGGCCGCATCAGTGGTCCCCGAAACTTCTAAAGACATTTTTAAAAATGAGTGCTCTTTAATATGTTACGTATATACGCACAGTATGGTTAATGAAAAACATATTCTGAATCCAGCGTAGTTTTATGGGGAAAAAATTTTTTGGTTGCAATTCTGCTGTACAATTTATTTAGCCTGGCATAAGGTTGTAGGTAGAACTTTCCATCACTGTATTCAAGTTAGTGACAGGGCCTGTTCTTGGACTTCATCTTCAGGCAGTAAAAACAGGGCACTCACAAATAAGTGGAACCAAAAATAGAAATTAATATGGCCTCTAGTTCTTGAACAAGAAAGCAAGGCGTTGTACAGTGATTTGTAAAATTGCACAAGTGGTAGGGAGTGAAACTTTTCCTTCCATGAATGATCAAATTGCATTTCTATAAATTCAAGCTATTATTCACCAGAGAGAAAAGTTAATTAGTTGAATTTAACCTCAATCTGTCTGACAACTTCAATCATTCTTTCAAACTCTGATCAACCTTCTCAATGAATCCATAATTCGAGCTCGCAATTGCAGGCAATTTTTCCTTGAACAACAATTGACAAATGGGTGAACTTGCCCTCGCATGCATGCTTTTAGAACTTTGAAAGGTAATTGTTCCGACACGGGTCAAACCTACGCTATTACTTAATTATCATTATCTTTTGGCGAAGCTGGGAGACTAGCCATTAAGACTAATGCGAGGTGGCAACTCGCCCAATCACTAGTTCGTGGGAGGGTGGAAGTGGTACCTGGGGTTACCGGCTACCCTCTTCACTCACACTGGAAATCCTTTCACTTTCTTTTGGCTTCAGAGAGGTTGGACGTGTCCTCTCTCTGCTCTTATAGACTTGGGCGTACTACATTGCTCTAACATTGACTTCTCTCTCTGGCTATGCTGATTGGCATAGCAGCAGGTGGTGTTTTTCAGCCAAGACTATCACATCAACAAGTAAAAGGAGGTAGCACAACTCTGTCAAAGACTGAAATACCAGGTTGGCACTGGCAAGTCTTCAAGATCACCTTTGCTTTCTGGAGGAACTCATTTCTCATGGGTAATTCAACTAGAGGTCTTTATCGGGGTTTTTTAAAAGAATCGCTGGTCACCCTCCAGGAATCTCCCATCCCTTTCTGGTCCAGCGGGACAAGACTAGGAATAATATTGCCTGAACTGAACTAGGAATCCCTTAACCATGCAACTACAGTATGCTCAGAGCCATTGAAAGAGGCTGGGTTGTAAGCGTATTTGACCTGGCTGTCTCATGGGATGTGGTCAGAAGAACCAGTATCTACTTTTCCACATCCTGAAAGGCCATCAGCCTTTCTAACGCTGCAAGCATTACTAAAACATTGAGGCACTCGGGAGTTTTGTTGCAATAACACCACCTTAGTGGCTTACGTTGAGCAAGAGGTACCCACTCTGTTAGCTGATTATGGGACAGCATTCTATTTACTGTACTTGTCAACCAGGTACATTCCTGATAAGAGGAATGTATAGTACTAATTTGCATACTCAGTTGGCCAGGGGCAAGTTGTAAGGTCAGAGTAATCCCTGTGTTTCTGAAGGGCTTCTGGTCTGTGGGTATTTTCAGAGATAGACCTGTTCACCACGTGGCTAAACAGGAAGCTCTTGGTGTTTAATCCTGCAGTTGAGATTTGCGGGCTGTTTGAGGTTGCTTTTTCACACCCATGAAAACTCATGGATTGTGTCGACCTTGTCCTTGTGAACTAGTAGAAGGCGAATTTCAGGTTCTTTCTTCTCCTTGCCTTCATCTTTGGGAGTATCTCTTAGCTGCTACTTCTAGAGGAGAAAAAGATGTTCAGGAAGACCAATTGATTTAAGGACAGTGCGGCACTGTTTCTATCCATAGTGTAGGGACAGTGCGGTAATTGGAAACCATGTGAGCGCACTTAACTGTGGGAAGTTGTTGGGATACTCAGTATGGATGTTCACACCTTTGAACTGTACTCCCTCATACTGGGAGAAATAAGGGCGGAGAGTTGCCCCCACGGACGAAAAAAACTTTGGCACGCGCAAATAGCTTATAGAGCAGAGTATAAGTGCAACCAGTTGGGTACCCTTCTCCCTTCCTGGATGATCTTACTTTTGGGAGAGAGGGAAGTGGCGAATGGGGAGAGTTCTCTGTCAACCTGAAGAAATCTCTATTTGCCACTCCTGCCCTTGTATTTGGTACTGTATCAGATGGAAAGCTTGCCGGAAGTTCTCCCAGAGTGGAACTAAAAGTTGCGTGCACATAACACTTATGGAATGCAATGTCTTTATTGAGCGCTGTTACTTTGCCAAAAGCAATATTAGTCTAGATAACAGATCAACATGATTGTGTATCAGACGATCTCTCCCTATGTACTTGAGGAGAGTAGTTATCAAGATCGTACCCAGCACTGAGCATTACATGGTGCAGGTGTTCATGTGTCAATTACCTGAACCGTTTCTTCAGAAACTGAACATCCTTTTCCTTCAGGACAAAGGGCTCCACCCTCTTTTCTGTCCTTCATCTAAGTTTCTAAAAGACTACTACTAGATAACAGCCAAGGAACACAAAGAGCCCAGCATAATGATGATGGTGAACGAGCTCCTCCCTCATGAGTAGTGTGAGAATGTAAGCAGACAGTTTCTATACATTAACATAAACAGCACTCTATGGGCTAGTCTCCGCATTTGTAAGCTCTGACTATACTGCCTTCCACGTGCACTTGAGAGACTTGGGCTCTTGTGTCCATGATTGACAAATTTGTGATGATAATGGAAGATGGACACTCCTGCTGACAGACCTAGGATCCATGTGTTTGATCTCCACGATCAACTAACATGAGCATGATGACTGCGAGAAAGTGTAATGACACTGGTAGAGTCTTGTAGATCTCCTTAGGCCTCCAAGCACTTAAGGTTCTGTGATCATAACTTTAGTTGTAGGGCACCTCTCACTTTCTCAGTATTCTATGCTGGGATATACTGTAGAGATAGTCTTACCGTCTGAGGCTGAACAACAATATGGGACCGTGCCAATCGTTCATGTGTTATGTGGCGCTATTTGCCTGTTGTACTTCGAATGCTCTTCTGATTGAGACTCCACTTCATAATCTTGCTATCTTTCCCTACGGGAAAAGTATCTGCACTTATGCTCCTTCTAGTACCAGACATGCTCACGGGCAGTGTTGGGATGAAGGTTGCTGCCTCTTCCACTATTCTAGATGATTGACTGAGGGTAACATTAGTGTGCGCTTGCCTTTCCGTATCACCTTGCCTGTTTCTGCATCATCATTTTTGCTTTTGCCGAGATTTCAGAAGTGACCCCTGCCATCCCAAAAAGAGGCAAGTAGATTCCGAAGCACATGATGACCTATTGGGCCAGTCTGAGACATCTTCAGGTAACTCTTATGTGGTTTCATGAAAGGAGCAGCACTACCAAAACCCTACCCAAAACCCGACCCTCCTTGGTAAGGTGCTTTGGTACGAGGTACTGTACAGTAACTCACACTCCTGCTACCAGTGCAAGTCTCTTGCGAGATCAAGCACAGCTGGTCAAGACATTGGCAGCTGCCCTTGTCCCTCTCCTATGCAGGAACATTCCTGGAACACTTCGGTGCCCCAAGGCTAAGAAGAACGTCGAGAGAACAGTCAGTATGGACAAAGAACATATCCACTTGCAAAGACTATCCAAGTCCGTTCTCACCTCTTATGTGAGAGGTTTTTTTGAAAACTCTTCCTCCTTTGAGAATAGTTCGGTATGCAGTACAGTACTGGTCAGGACTTTGGCAGCCTCCCTCATAGCTCTCATGCCCTAGGACATCCTGGGGTTGTTTCAGTGACACATTCTTTGAAGAATATACAGAGAACCCCAATTATGCACTCTGAACATAAGTACTTGGAAGGCTATCCTGTTACGATCTCGTATCAAAGTTTTTATTCTAGAGAAGAAGTATTGGTATGCTGTAAAGGCGTTTGCAAACCTGCTTAGACAGTTCGGTCTCTTGTGAGACCGAAGTCCCACAAGGCAGGACGGAACGCTTACACCCACATGAAGAAGGATAGTGCTGCCCTCGTCCTTTTCCCTCATCAGAGAGTTCTATGAGACAACCCTGCAGAAATAGTGTGGTGGAGTGTACAATAAATGAGCAGTGTGAATTAAATAATGGTAGTACCGTAGTACATATCTTTCCAGCTGACACTCGCCATGGGCCTGATCATCACGATCCTGGCCTTCCATATTGCCAACAGTACTGTATTCATGTGCTCGGTCACGGCTTGACCGGTCGTCTTGTGAATAATCATGGGATAGGTGTTCATTGCGCTTGTCTGGTGTCATGCTTGTCACTACACTTGTTGAATTTCTAGCTCCTGCTCTTCAGTGACTTGGCTTTCAGAACTTCGGGCATATGCTTCTAACAGGATTTTTATGTGTTATACCGGTGAAAGAGGAATCTATGATGGTTCTCGTTGCTTGTACGAGTTTTGAGATTTCCCCTCAAGATTACCGAGGTATTCTTGTAGTCTTCCCTTAATTGTGTTCTCTCTTCACATAAGTTAGGATTGCTCGTGTTTGTCCTCTACGATTGTTGTTTCCCACGGGGTCGGCTGCAATCCATGATCGGTAACCATACGAGTTATGATTAGTCTACGGGTGATCATTCATAATTTGAGTTGGCAGGGCACTAGTACACTTATTATTATTATTGTTGTTTTTGTTATTAAAGCAATAACCCTAGTTGGAAAAGCAGGATGCTATAAGCCCAGGGGCTACAGCAGGGAAAATAGCCTAGTGAGGAAAGGAAACAAGGAAAAATGAAATATTTTAAGAACAGTAACATTAGAATGAATATCTCCTATGTAACAAAACAAGAGGAAGAGAAATAAGGTAGAATAGTGTGTCAAAGTGTAAGAGAACTCTAACCCTAGACAGTGGAAGACCATGGTACAGAGTTTGGCACTACCCTAGACTAGAGAACAATGGTTTGATTTTGGAGTGTCCTTCTCCTAGAAGAGCTGCTTAACATCACTAAGAGTCTTCTACCCTTACCAAGAGGAATGTAGCCACTGAACAACTACAGTGCAGTAGTTAACCCCTTGGGTGAATTAGAATTGTTTGGTAATCTTAATGTTGTCAGGTGTAAAAAATATGTAAAGAAAAGGCCAAACTATTCGGTGTATATGTAGGCAAAGGGAAAGTGAACCGTAGCCAGGGAGAAGGATCCAATATAGTAGTCTGGCCAGTCAAAGGGCCTCTTAACTCACTACCTGTAGTATCGCAACGGGTGGCTGGTGCCCTAGCCAACCTACTACCTATTATTTGTTCCTTCCCAGTGTTCCCAGACCAGAGGTCCTTCAATTCCTCAGAATCTTTCAATGCTTGAGATCTTTGATGTGCCAAGACCTGAATCTTTTCACATTCAAGACTGTTCCTGGAAAGGAGATATTTCTATAGTACTCAGATTTTACTAGACACAGACCTTCCAGTTTATTCGCACAATGCAGATTGGAACAAGCGACATTGGTCTGATCATGGTACCAGCATAAGCACAGATACCAAATCGTGCTCGCAGAGTTGTCAGCATCGATCCCCTCCAACCAAGGAGAGGCACTTGTATGACAATATGTACCACATGGTGCTACACTCAATTTTTACTCTACACTAGGGAACATAGGAGCCAAAAGCAGTTCTGTTAATGAAGGAGGCCAGTCAATATGTTCAACCCTTTTCCTTTCCAGGTGACCAGTTAATGTACCTTCACCCCTTCTTCCTTTACAGGGGATCATCCCATTCAGTTTGTGGACTGGCTGAAAAGTACTGTCTCGAGGGGAGGAAAGATTCTTTTAAAAATGTCTATTCTTTGACCCTACGGCACCCGACTAGTTCATTACCCTTGAAAGCAGATATTCAAGACTTGGTCAATGATTACCAAAGTCTTGTACTCATTTGCTAGTTCTGCCGACGAGACTTCCTTTGTTGACCGAGAGGCTGGTGGCTCATCCAATGATTGCTTGAGTAATTCCTGAAGTTACTGATCCACACCCAGCTTTTACCTTACCTTCTGGTTTTATTGGAACAAAAATATGTGATCTACTGTGGCACTATTCCGAGTATCCAATCCGTCTCTGCTATATGAGCCACGAAAGGAAGACTTGTGCTCTTCAATCTACCGGTAATGCTTACTGCATTGCTCCCTTGCAAGCTTTCCAAAGGAGTTGGGTAGTCAACTATATCCAAAATCCATCATAATGGTCTTTTATTTTGATGTTCTACTGCTTCAATAAAGTTATGTTTTAATCACATTGCTGCCCTTGACACAGAACATAGTATTTTCTAAAAGTACCCTATTCACTGAACATTTAGCACACAAATGAATCTTAAACCCAGAAATCATACCCTAAGATGTTTGGTATGTCATGACAAATAAAAAGAAAAATGTACCAAGTACTCTAAAGTATGACTTGCTCATTTCAAAGTGAAATATCTTAGTGGAGCACCTCAATGGAAAATGTGAAGTCTGCCTAGACAGATTTTTAACCATGAGTGCCACAAATGGCATGCCCAACTATAGCATATTGGGGAGGAAGGCAATTTGAGGAAGGGGAAGAGGGAATTATTAAATAGTTCTTGTGAAACTTCAAAAAGCATTTTGGATAAGGAAGTCAGGTGAATCACCAGCAAGTATTTTTTAAAGTAATAAATTTAATCATTTTGTTGTGAGTGGGCTGATAAATCTTTTCTTAATTGTTAATTTTTTCATCAGTTTCCTTTAGTTTATTAATTACTGCTTTGTATTTTCCATGCTAAGCTGCTTACCGTATACAGCTTGGCTTGTAATTATTCGCATAGGATAGTCTAACACAGGACAAGGCCAAGGTTCACTGAAGACTTGCATGGTCTGGGTTTGTTCATGAGTACTACCTAGTTTCTTCTAGCATTAATCTTTAATTATTAAATGAGAGAGTTACTACTTTATCAAGTACAGTGTAGGATTTCTACAGTAGTGTTTAAATTATACTTTGTTTATACTTAATTTTTTTTTTTTTCGCAGATTGTATCTGTGGACGTGCAAATGGCTCCAAAGGATAAGCCTAATAAGGTAGGTAGAGTTACTGGTCAAATTTTTTTTTTTTCTAAGTTACCTGTAGGTAGGTCAAATTGCTTACATCTTGGAAACCTCAACTATTTATCTTTAGAAAAAAAAAATTTCTCCATACCATATTTCTTCCCTTCAATCAATAGGCGCAAGTTTTTTTGGGGCAGATTTTGGGCTTGAGTGGTTCAGGAACTCGACCCCCGTTTCCTCGCAATATCTCTGTTGATGGGGATCATAATACAGATGTTAGGATTTGTTCCTACACTAATACAAACACTGTTAGATAGTAATAACTACGGAGGTGGAATACAGCTATAAACTTTTAACAACAAGGTGTCTACAACCGGTTGGGTTGCTACCAGTCGGTAATGGAGAAGCACCTGATTGCGCATTACAATGCCTTTATTTTAGCTATGGTTGAGAGTGGGCTTTCTCTCCTACACTTTCGATTACTGGCTAAAAATTCAACTTTCTTTTTCAACAGGTAGCTCAGAAGCGCCAGCGCTCTTTATCACCATAGCACTTTACATCCTCGAGCAGAGCTCAAGAGTGACCGCTGTGTCTGCGCGAGACAATCTAGGTCTCGGCCAACCCACTCGCCTGGCTGGGACGAGAGTGCTACCATTTGCTAATGATGAATGCTTCCAGTTTTTAACCCCATAGCTTTGGAGCAATTGCAGTCATTTGAGTCTGCTTTTACTGTTAAAGCAGAGCGTGTGAACAAGCCTTGCCCACTTGTGGGTCCAGAAGCTCTGCTCTTTCAGCAGTTTATAAAAGCTGATTTGGCCGTGATGCCTGCTTTACATTTTGACGCGAAAGTTTTAATTGGTTTTTAGAATTATTGAAAACTTTTGCATCTTTATTATGAGAGAACACTGCTCCCTAATGCTTTCAAACCCAAGGCTACGTACTAGCGCAAGATATCTGGTGCTAGCTCCCAACCACTCTGACTCCTCATGTCTCTAGATTCCAGATTTTAAGAGTGAATATCAGTAAACCACAGACCAACGGGATAGACCCTTCTTGGCAGAGTGGGAATTTTGCCAATCAAGGGCCAGTATTCCCTCGCCAAATTGCGGCTCGTGTTTCGCGCCCTCATTACATTGCGGGTGTTTAAATGTATTTTAACCTTGTATTTTCTGTTCAAGTCTTGCAAACCCTCTAGATACGAGAAATTGTAGATTCTGATAGAAACAGCGAGTTGCAACTTCGTGCCTTGTCTGTACTTTGTGAGGTCTTACATGGCACACTATAGGCTGCCGGGGGGTGGGGGGGGAATAACCAATTTGAGCACTGAGATTTGTATCCTGGGAGCTGATTGGTCATAGAGCACAGGATTGCCTCGTAGCTTCTCCTAGATGCACATCAATTTTCACGCTGTTACTGTAACTTTAATATTCCTGCGTTTAGTGATATTTTAGTTTTTATTCAAGCCCTATGATGACGCCCAAATGCCCTGCTCTAAAGCTTCTGGTAATGACCCTAAGTGGCAAAGACAGATACTGATCATAGTTGTGAAACCTCTCTACATGTTGAAAGACAGCAGAAGTTATGCGGTGGTCAGACACCATTGCATCATCAAGTCGGCTGTTTGCTACATAGAGAGAAAGATGAGAAAAATATTGAGAAGACTACATCAAGGACTTTCAACAGAAGTGCAGTGTTTACTCTCTGCAATAAGATGGTAGCGAGGGTAGAATCTGCTTTCAGTATGGATTGTAGCTTGCCGAAAAGACATGCGAGTTTGAACATCATCATGATCTGAACAAAGGTTAAGACCCGTATGACAACCTTGCACCTGATGACGACAATATTAATGACTAGGAAGAGGACATTTATGACCCACAACCAGGAACGTCCGATTCCAGATTCCCTGAAGTAAGTAAGTTCATTCACTACCAGCAAGGGCATATTAGAAAAGTTCCAAAAACAAATCCGCCTATAGTGTGTTTTGGTGTGTGGCGAAGCTGCCTCAGCAGAAAGAGCTGCAGCCAAAAGATACTTGTGAGGAAAAGTTCCCTCGGCTTTTCGAGGAAGGCGGCTATTTTGCCAAACGAAGTTTTTAAAATAGACGAAATGGGGCTGTTAAATAAAGGGATGCAGTCTCGCATGTCCTTGCTCTAGGAAAAGGTAAAAAGTCCAGGCTTCATGGTACACACACTATGCAACACTCATCATGTGTAGGAATGCAGTGAGATTTGTTGTCGTGATGTTAATGTATGTTATGGAAGGGGGGAGAGAGATGGTGGTCTCTTCCTATTTATAGATGGTGGGCTACCAGGTTTTTGTACCTTCTACAGCTTCAGGATATTTCTCTACTGGAAGCAGCTTGAATAGGCGATTGAATTTAAACTCGTCAGGATCTTGATTAGAATTGTTCAATGTCTTTTTCTTTCTATGCTAGAGTTACTTCGGATTTCCATGTATATTTCCAGTAAGTTATCTTTACCATTAGAAGACTTGATTTTATAGTCATTGTTAATTTCAGTATCTATTTTAGTTATATAATTAGAATCTACATTTCTTTTAACATTTTCTGTGTCACTCACTTCAAGACATACGGGCCAGGTTTTTCAATACTTCTCTTAGTTTTATCTGATAATTTGTCCCGTTATTTTTAGTGTTCAGAAGATTTGCAATCTATTGGCCTCCCAGGAGTCTTTTTAGCTCTTAACATAATTTCCTTTTCTTTAATAGTTACTATTGATTTCCATATCTATTTCTAGTACAGTAAGTCATCTTATCATTGGAAGATTTAATTTTATAGTCATTGTTAATTTCAGGGTCTATTTCAATTATATAATTCGAATCTACGTTTTTTTCAACTTTTCTGATTCATTTCATAGACATTTGGGCCTGGTTTTTCAATACTTGCGTTAGTTTTGTACAATAATTCATTTGTTATCTTTATAGAGCTCAGAAGAGGTGCAATCTATTGGCCTCCCAGGATTCTTTATGGCCCATCCATACATTTCCTTTTCTATATTAGTTACTATTGATTTTTATATCTATTTCTATTACGGTAAGTCATCTTAACATTGGAAGATTTAATTTTAGTCATTGTTAATTTCAGGGTCTATTTCAGTTATATAATTCGAATCTACATTTCTTTAAACTTTTCTGATTCATTTCATAGACAATTGGGCCTGGTTTTTCAATACTTTCGTTAGTTTTGTACAATAATTCATTTGTTATCTTTATAGAGCTCAGAAGTGGTGCAATCTATTGGCCTACTAGGATTCTTTTTGGCAGCTCAGAAGTGGTGCAATCTATTGGCCTACTAGGATTCTTTTTGGCCACTATACATTTCCTTTAATTTTGAGGCACACCCACGTTTTCCTATTTTAAGTTTAAGGTATGTTCTTACGGTTCCCCGACTTTTTATGTATTAAATTTTGGTTTCCGCAGCTGTTCTTTTGTTGTGACGGTACAGTATTGTCTTTCAAAGGTTCCATTTAATTTTTCATACAAGTGGACTCTTTCATTGTTCTTTTGGTTTCTTTTCCTTGGGAGTCTCCCTGAATTGTTGATTTTTGAGGCCTGTCCGTTTTTTTCTTGTCTCACCATCATGCTTTCCTATTTTAGGTATAAGGGATATTCTTGGGGTTCCCCGACTCTTTATGCTTTAAATTTTGGCTTCCACGGCTTTTCTTTTGTTGTAACAGTTTTGTCCTTCCAAGGTTCTGTTTCATTTTTCATACTAAGAGTGGACTCTTTCATTATTTTATTGGTTTCTTTTCCTTGGGAGTCTCCCTGAATTGTTGATTTTTGAGGCCTGCCTGGCCTTTTTTTTTTTTTTTCTCGTCTCACCATCATGCTTTTTCTATTTCAGGTATGAAAAGTTCTCGGCCTTCCCAGCGTTTTCAGCTTTAAATTTTGGCTTCCACAGCTTTTATTTTGTAGTAACTGTTTTGACCTTCCAAGGCTCTTGGTTTCATTTTTCTTACTAAGAGTGGACTCTTTCATTGTTCTATTTAGTTTCTTTTCCTTAGGAGTCTCCCTGAATTGTTGATTTTCGTGGCCTGCCTGGCCTTTTTTCTCGTCTCGCCATCATTATTTCCTACTTTTGGTATAAGGGAAGTCCTCGTCCTTCTCGGGGTTTTCATTTTTAAAAATTTTGCTTCCAAAGCTTTTCTTTTGTAATATAGTAACTGTTTTGCCCTTCCAAGGAAGGATATAGCCTCTGTTCTGAAGAACTGTGCCTCCAGACTCTCAGAGGACCGTAGACTTTCTGTGATGCAGGTGTTACAAACGGGTGTTTGGAAACTTCAAATCTCCTTCACAGCTCATTATCTGCAGGATGTAACTCACAGGTCTTTAGATACATTGTTAGAGCCTGTTGTAGCTGCTGAGCTAGTGGTTTAGGTACTTATGCTCTTCTCGCAAGTATTATGAGTTCCGCGTTTAGTCTGGGATGAATGTTAAGAATGACTGACCTTTTCTTTTAATCTTCCCCTCTCTTGGGGTATAGCATCTGAGACCTTGTTGGATGAACCATAGTATTTGATTGCAGATAGGTCCCATGTAGCTCGTAGCTGTTCTATATATCTTATTGCAGATCGAAGTATTGTCCGCTCAACTCTTAGTGAGGAGGAGTTTGACATTTCTCAAACACCTAACTAATGACATAAGCGCTCAAACTCACGAGACATGAAATGGAAACCTACAGTTGTCATTCATATGTAATAAATTCAAATCATTTGTATTGAACTTCATTTAATGAAGAACAGTAGCAAATTATTTGTTTTGGTAATCAGCTGATGATTCGCCAACTCGCTTATACAAACAAACATGCCAACTAGTGATCTCCTAGCAGATGACGCTATATGACATTAGTTGCTCATGGTGTATATATATTTTCTCTTGTGTATATTTTGTAATAAAGCAATAATTTGATAATGACTTTGCTGCCTGAGTTATGAAATAATAGACAATTGCTGAATACGACCTTGAAAAAAAAATAATTTTTACTGTTAGTAGAGTGCATTATTACCAAGTTAGCAAAAAAGTAACTAGACCTGGAGTGACATATAAAGTAGCAAAAGTATTCCACCTAAAATAATTTCTAGATTTCTTTTGATCAATAATTACATTTTGTGTGGAAATTTGTTGGCTATGTGAGCAATTTGGGAAATATTACTGGAATTTTACTTTACCAAAATTTGATAAAGAACATTTAGCAACACTGCTTTCGTATAAACACACGAAACAACAAACACTGACTAAACTTGTAGTTGTGGTGGAAACTACGACAGGTTTAGTGGTTTCTCAAATGAATATGTAATATAATTGGGATAGTCATCATATAGCTAATTAATATTTACTTATCGTTTCATTATACACTCTAAATAAGAAAAGTCACTGTGCCAGACCAAAATAACACGAGGCGCTGAATGGGAAATGCTGCCAAGTAGTTTTTAAAATCCTATATTTTTTTTTCTTTTCCAAAAACTACCTTGCTAATTTAAGCGAATGCCTTACCACTTGTAGCGTCTTACGACACAGGAAATACGCTATTTTAATTTTAATTAGTTAAACATAAGATATTCATTTCATGTTATTCAGGTACTGTATTTGTATTCTCCAATCTTACAAGTTAATGATACGGTCATATTTTGTCCTTCTAAGATTGCCAAGAAACTAGGTTAACACTTGAGAGTATTTAAAGTTCAGTAAATTATTCTGCAAAGTTCAGAAGAAATTGTGAATCAAAGATTCATTTGGATTTTAGGTCTAATGATTAGAAGGTGTCCTAAAGTTCTCCTTCAAAGAATTCAGAGAAGTTATCTTCAGAATTGGGTTTGACCGAAACATTCTTGGGTATTTTGGAAGTAAACACTCTGCTTGAGCCATTTAGCGAGGATGACAAGTACTATACAAGATTCAAAACAGGATGGTAGAGATCCTAGCAGTATTTTAATATTTATTTCAGAACCTGAAGTGTTTGATGAAGATTTTTTTCAGTTTTAGATTTTCTTTTGTATCTTAACATATAATTTGCCTGTATGACCTTTGATTGCAATTCTTTAAAAATCTAAGCACTTTGGTGAGTAGTGTCCAGGAATGAACTGTCAAAGCCTTTTTTTGTAAAATTGATCCTTTATTTATATTACCGTACTTTGTGAAAGAATTTTTGCTAGGCGGTATAGCTTGGCCATCCATCTTTGCCAATGGTTATACAAGCAATGAGTAACCTGGTGAAGTAACGAGAACTTTGGGTGTGGAGAGAAAGCCCCCCCCCCCCCCCCCCCAAAAGCTCACAAGTCACTGGCAGCAGGGAAAGGAATTGGGTTGAAGACGAAAGATAAGATGTCTTCAGCTTCTAATCCTGATGCCTGGCGGACGATCTTACTGGAATTAGTATGGACTGGCAGGAATCGCTTAGTATGGGCAAGGTAGGCACTGCACGTCACAAGGAACTGGCCATCCTTTGATGAATCCAGCCAATGAATCATCTATGGATTTAGTCAGTCTATGGAAAGAGAAAATGACAGAATGGCCCCTGGTTCCAGGCATAGCTGGTTTTCAAGAATCTCTCTGTGTATAAAGACTAAAGACTAAAGAAAAATTGAAAATTGGTAATATTTAGGAACCATAAATCAGATCGGGAAGTTACAAGTGGAGAATGAAGTTGATGTAGTTTGGATATCTTGGGCCTAAGTGAAACACTTTTACTGTAAGAGGATTGGTTAAGAAATCTTAGACCAAGGCAATATATAAATTATTCAGGGAGAAAAGGGGTAGGAATGATTACGCCAAGAGCAGAAAAGGCACTTAAGGAATGGAAAGCTGTAAATAGTAGATTTTAACTTGCAAAGTTTAAATCAAAGCAGTGCAATGGGAGTGTTACAGTTTGCTATGCATCAACAAATGATTCCCCTGAAGGAAATATGAATATTATGAAGAACTGCAGTTTGTAATAGATGAGATCCCAGAGAGAGATGAAAATTGATTGGTCTCCTCAATGCTAAAGTTAGAAGGAATAATAAAGGTACCGGTACAGTATAGAGAACGTGATTAGTGTCGAGGGTCTTGACGACGTCGAAAATGAAAATGGAACATATTTGTTCTAGAAACAATCTTTTTATTAGAGGTACTTTTTTTTTTCTCCAAGCATAAGGACATCCACAAATATACATGAACTTAACCCTGTGGTGGCAACTACAAAAATAAAGTACTGTACAGTAAATCACATAACCATTAATAAAGAGGAGGAGGACAGTGAGAAAAGTAAGCTATAGAGGTGCAGATGTTGGTAGTGATCACCAGCTCCACATTGCCACACAGAATTTAAAACGAAAAAGTACTCAACAAAAATGTAGGTAGAATACCTAGGTTTGGTACAGCCAAGCTTTCAGAAGATGAACATAGAGAAACATCTACAATTGAATGTAGGAATTGATTTGCAGTCTTATGAGATAAAGAACTAGCAATTAACGAAGAGTCCCGTGATAAGAACGTATATCAGTCAGTTGGTAGTGCTGTTTTGGGACATGCAGTTACAAGGAGAAAGCCACTGATATCATATGATACTTGGGAAACAGTGAAAAGGAGACAGACAGAAATTGATTGTTGAAAGTTTTTGAGGAAGTAATAGAAATTACATTACAAGGTAGAGCATGCTAACTATTCCAATATTGATAGTGAAGTCAAAAGAAAAGCCAGGAATGACTGGAGAAAATGTTTAGAAAAGCAGATGAGGCTGACAGCTATGAATTCACGGAGTGGCTATGGCATAAGAATTGCTAATGAAATTAATAATAATAAAAAAAAAAATCTCTACAGGGGCAAAAAGAAAGCATAAACCCATTAATAAGAGGGATGGGTCTGTTATAACCATAGATATAAAGAAAGGCAACGTTGAATGGAATAATTTAGTGAGGTCATGGATGGGAGAAATGAAGGGAATAATATGATTGATATACCTGAGGGAAGACCTTGATATCCCTATGAATGAATTCAGTGCATTTTGAAGTCCAAGCACACAGGTCTTTTAGACACCTTTTCTATAGGCCCTTCTGTTGCTGCACAAGAAAGTCTCTTTGAGCTCATGAGACTAGTAACTGCTCTTATCAAGGCACCTGTTACTCTGCATTATAAGGATATATGAGTACTAAGGTGGATGAAGATCTTGATTGAATGTGAAGCTTCGACTTGGAAGCCACCTTAATGCCAGGAAGAATACCATGAATTGTGTACTGCTGCCTGATAATTAACACTTCATGTTCATATCACTTCACCCTGGGAAAGCTCCCTAGAATTTAACATAGGCCCTGCCTCATTAAGAGCCAGCTACACTGTTCACAAATAATTAATTTTGATACCCTTGCTATTACTATAGTAGTTGTATCTTGAGAGAAGGGCAGACCACCTACCTTCAGAGACTTCCCACCTAAGGAAGACTCCCCATATAAATTACTCAGAAGTTTGTATCCACTTTGGAATAAACTACAATTATTATATAAATTGTATTTTTCCTTGCTATAGAAACCAGTCACTTAGCTAAGGTCCTGCTTCAACCACCCCAATAGTCTTTCACCAGAAGTGTCTTGTGATTAGTCCCTTGGAACAAACATAGTGCGTCATGCACAGCAGTTGCCTAACAGCGCAGTATGACGTAATCAAACCCATAGAAAAAAACTAGAAATAACCATATAAAAGAATAGAATGACTAGCATTGGTATAGCTGGGAAAAATACAAATAATGTAAAATTTGCAGGTTTTTAATACACAAGGTTTGAAAATGAAGGTTGCAGGTGTGCTGGTTTTTTTTTCAGTTTCTTCAATTGAATAGGTCTAAGCTATCTTTAGTAACAGGTCAGCAAACCAAAGAAATTAATTCCTTCTGAGCCTACAATAAAACCTAGCACACCATACAGGGCAAGACTAAGTGAGAAAGGGAACTTCTAGTAAAAGCGTTAAGGGTCCAATTAGAAATCTTGTTATTATTTTGATCTTGCTTCACTGAATGCATTATTGTTGAAAGTGTCACATATAAATAAAGAAGGATAGTGTTATGGTGTGTACACCAGGTAGCAGTAATCACAAAGAAAATTTATTAGGTATCATTAAAAACTATTAACAGTGTTGGAAAAGTCTTACAATGACAGATTTAAGACTTACCTAGAAGCTGGAAAATTGCCTTTAGATTATACTCTTAAATGAAACTTTGAATTTGTAGCTCTGAGAATGTGTGTTTATTTCAGAATGAGCTAAAGGCTCCATCTGCATCCGAAAAGCTGCACCCTGGAGATGCTGCTGATAAAAACTCCAAGTCCAAAAAGGGTTTAAATAACGATGCTACGTTTGTGGTTGTTCCTTCATCCTATCATAGCATAGTGTTAGAAGCATTATCTAAGGCCGAGGACAAAACAGGGATGAGCATCATGGGTTTGAAAAAGTATATGACAGGTAAGTAATGCTTATCCCGAGAACATGTTGTTCCTACATGGATACAAACTAGCATCCTTTAATAGGACTGTGTTTTCAGCATAGCTGTAACTCTGATAGCAAAGTTTATAACTAGGTGTTGGTAGTTCGTTTGGGAGTGATAGGGAAGTCCCCCCCTCCCTCCCCCATACACGCACACAGCAGTAGCCACTTTTCAGCCGCTGGAGAGTAGACATACTCTCGGCACCATGAACTGGCTGTTTTTTTAGTCTGCTTTTTTCTATTATATACCGTATGTTCCCTTGTAAAGGGCAAACCCCAATATTTCCTGTAAAGGCATTTTTATCATTTATTATTATTATTATTATTTATTATTTACTAAGCAACAGCCCTAGTTGGAAAAGCAAGATGCAATAAGCCGAGGGATCCCAACAAGGAAAATAGCCCATTGAGGAAAGGAAACAAGGAAAAATTGAATATTTCAAGAACAGTAACATTGCAATACCGGTAAATATTTCCTATATAAACTATAAAAATTTTAACAAAACAAGAGGAAGAGAAATAAAATAGAATATTGTGCCCGAGTGTTCCCTCAAGGGCGAGTTGAAGGGCAAGGTGCCACCTCGCATTAAAGTCTTTATGGCAAGTCTTCCAGCTCCACCAAAAGATAATCCATATTAAATAGCTAATGGTTTGTACAGTATGTTAAGAAAAATATAAATTACTTTCAAATTTGTAATTATCATATACTCCATGTAATTGGCGAACGGCAATTTCAAGGCTAGCCTAATGGTTTTACTCTTTTATTATAATTAGTTCACCACGTTATATTTATTTCTAATAACCCTTTTACTGTAAGCTCCTGCTATCATTGGTTATCCCTTTCATTTGTAAGTGCGTTCATTTGTTAGTTATGATTGGCGATGAAACTTAAACAAAACTGTGTTTAGGGGGTGATTTTAGGAAAAAGACTATAAAATCACTATTTAGAATTTCTAAGGATAAAATAAGGAAAACATTAATAATATCATTATTACATAACCAATACTTAGTAAGGTATCTGTTGCTGCAAAATCTAACCTATACACAGGAGTGAATGAGTTAGTTTGTTTATGATCGATGATGGAATATAAACAAAGCAGTGGTCCATTTTATGTGGCGCGTTCAGCAAAAGCATGATATAAAAGTCTGTTTAAACTTGCATCATTGCTTCCTTTTATACTATAGTATAAGTACCGGTAACCTGCAAATTTAGAAGTTTCGGATAACCACCATCAACTGCCTTCTCTTGGCAAATAATGTAAACAATCCTAGCTGTCCAAAAAGTATTGTAATAAAGATAAGATTCTTATTTTTACTTTTAACACACAACTACAGTATATGATTATACTGAGCATATATGCTATTAAGTATATCCTTCCTAACTACAATACACTGCAAGTAGAAAAATTACAGTAATTAAAAATATGGAAAATTGTAGGTTTTTGACAACTAAGCTAGCCTACTGACTACACAAAAGAGCCAGAGTATTATAAGTAAAGATAAAATTACTGGTAAATATTCTTATTTTACTTAAATATAAAAACTATATACTGTAGTTAAAATTAGTATGAAGTCAATCCTTCCAAACTTCTAGATATCAGTGAACCATACCCAATTAGAATACCCTAATAACAACACATCAGAGGTGGAGAAAATAAATATTTTCATAATTTCAAAAGTATCTCGTGTAATGAGTGAACCCTAACTTTTTTCATAAAAATCTAAATCTTAAAATTTTGCCCTTGGAAATAAACGGTATGTATTTTTGGGATGTCTTAGCGAGATATAAAAGGAGGAGAAAGGTTTAGCAGTTTTCTCATTAACTGTAACTGAAGTAACCTGTTGATATAAACTAGTGTTTCTTTTGACAGCATTCTTGTTGCTTTTTATGAGTCTGCTGCTGCTGCAGAGTTGTAGGGGAGGGCTTCCGCCCTTCTTTTCGTCGGTGTCTTCACATGTCCAGGAGGTGCAAGAGACTTAGCTCCTTGAGCTACTGTCTCTTCATATAGAGTTCCTAGAATCTTCCCTTGGAGTGTTTTTTTTAGTCAACCAGGAAGCCAGTCAGGATAAAAGGGCCTTTATGGCCGAAGACCTAGAAGACCAATCAATAGTTGCCTACACTGTAAGTGACTGTTTTATCTCCCCGTGTGGGGGGTACTCCCCCTGAAGTCCTCGTGACTCCCTTCACCGAACATTATGAATAAGACTACCCCAAGAGGTGACAAGACAGCTTGAAGGACTCTGCCAATCAGTATTCTTTTCCCCATTTTGGATGGAGTGCACATACAGACTGATAAACAGTTATGTCCACGTAACTACTACAATTTCTTAACTTAGGAGAGAGCGTTGTACCTGTGAGGATGCATGTGCTCCTACTAAAGTGCACTTATCTGTATGTGTTGTACCACACTTCTCAACTGCTGGAGCATACTCGCACCTGCTCACATGTGCCGATTACAGTATTTGTCTATTGTGTGCCCTCTCCTGTTTGTGCTCGCTCTCTCTCTCACTCACAGATTCCCTTTTTTGCATATGTGCCGGTTAGATGATGATCTGTTTCAGTATGCCCTCATCTTTTTACACAACCTAGAACATTTTGTACTCTTGCTCTCTCCTGTGCACTTGCACTCCTACAGGAGTGAACCCTCACTACTTCTCGCATGCCCTAAAGCGCTCTACAACTGTTTGCCCTCGCTCCTGCAGTATTGTGCCATCACCTCTACGCTTGTATTCTTCTGAGCCCCCATTCGCCTTTTAGTAAGGATAGAATTTGATAATTCTACATTTGCCAGAACAATTTGCGAGGTGAGAGGTACATAATAAACCAGGAAATGTGCCTTCCCCAGCATTACGTAGTATGTGGCGCAGGTGCTCACATCGGCAATCTGCTAATTTCTCATGAGAGCGAGTGTGCACACTGCTGGTAGGAATAATGGCCTTATCTCTTGCACTTTAGATAGAGAGCGTGAGAGCGAAAAACTGCAAACGAAGTCATCCCTTTGGGACTAGACAATGTCAGATGCTGTTTTCACTGGATCTCAACATAGTTTCCCTCTCTTCAGTATGTCCAGCATGTGCTGGGAGGAGTCTAAATGTAGTTTTTGACCAGGTCTTCGTATTCAGCATCAGCGTAGCATACTGTACATTGCCTCTAGTTGGCAAGACACTTGTTGAGAACTGTGAGAAAGCTTTTGGTTTCACAAGTTTAGAGCATGGGAAGAAAAAAATAATTTGAAACCACAACTTATTTAAATGAAGGGTAAAGTAAACTGTTAAAAGTGCATTATGTCTACTGCAGTAATCAAACTTCTAAATAAACCTGTCATGTGATGGGTGCTTACTGTGGTTTCCTTGTGGTTAGTGCTTAGTAAGGACTAATGACCAATTTGTCTATTGAAATTAGTAAATACTCATAATTGCAGGAACTGCTGTAACAAATGTCTCAAACCATTTGTAACTCTAGTATTAGATTCCTTGGCATTGACAATGGTAGTTAATCTAACACAAAATCTCTTAGAGGTTTGGATTTTCACAAAATGTTTCTTGGTAGTCCTTAATGTAAAATCAAAGATAGTGGCCATATGGAAAAAAAAAAAATTTCCTTACCTATACTATAAGGGCTCCAAAAATGTGTAATTTTATACCCTCGAAAGGTTCAACAAAAGTTAGAATCCAAACATAGTGAATCTGTCTTTTTATTGTTACATACTACTTTTGCCATTTTATAGGATTTTTGAACTGAATATCATTTAATATGCTGATAGTTGCTTGTATATTTTCATTTCAGAAAATTACCCAGATAAGGAATGGCCACGATGTAAGAATTATGTTCGCAAAGCGCTTGAAAAGGGTCTGTCATCGGGTGAAATTGTAAGGCCTAAAAAAAGTGAAGAAGCTGTTGGGCTTACTGGGAGATTCAAAGTAAGTTGTTGTTGTTGTTGTTGTTGTTTTTGTAGATATTCTGTTGATAATTGAACAGGTAAAGTAGTAAACAATCAACTTTCATTGAAGAAATGATAGACGTACCTAAAAATATGAAGTCATGTATTATGGTATTCAAAACTTCAAGAATGGGTAATATTCAATAATTCTTCAGTCTTTTACCTTATGTTTAAGTCTTAGTTTTTTAACATTGTTCAACCAATTCTTAGTTCTTCTAGCTTCAATCTAAATGTTATTCCAAGATATGTAGGACTTTAAAGTATAGTAGAGAAATATTAGCTTGCCAAAAGAAATTTTATATTTTTTCATGAATCTTTAATAGACAAACCTGGATGCCAAAACAAATTTATGCTGAATTTGATAGTTAAAAGAGCATGAAGGCTGTGATAATGAAGATTAGATGGTTGAAATATATATATGCTCACAAAAGCAAACCTGATAATATGACCTGATACATACATACATACATATACCAAGGCACTTCCCCCAATTTTGGGGGTTAGTCGACATCAACAAATGAAACAAAACAAAAAGGGGACCTCTACTCTCTACATTCCTCCCAGCCTGACAAGGGACTCAACCGAGTTCAGCTGGTACTGCTAGGGTGCGACAGCCCACCCTCCCCCGTTATCCACCACAGATGAAGCTTCATAATGCTGAATCCCCTACTGCTGCCACCTCCGCGGTCATCTAAGGCACCGGAGGAAGCAGCAGGGCCTATCGGAACTGCGTCAATTGCTCGCCATTCATTCCTATTTCTAGCACGCTCTCTTTCCCCTCTCACATCTATCCTCCTATCACCCAGAGCTTTCTTCACTCCATCCATCCACCCAAACCTTGGCCTGACCTGATAGAAAGAACAATGGAAAACAAATTTGGGAAGTGCTTAAATTTGCAGTAACAGATAGAAGTCAAAAGTGAACTATGGGAGAGGGAGATTACCTATAAAGTCAAAAGTGAACTATGGGAGAGGGAGATTACCTATAATATATGGATGATCCGGAAAAATGGTTAATCAGACACACTCCCGGTCCCAAGTTGGCTGATTTGTCATGGCCTACCTGTATACTTATATATTCATGTACAGATGTATCTTCTCCTATGCCTATTGATGCAAAAGGTCTCTACTAGGTTTTGCAAGTTTTCTCTAGCTTGAACTTTTAAATCGATACTTCTCCATTCATCATCTTCACATTTCATATAGATATTTATTTATTATTTCCTTATATGTCATTATATCAAACTGTATCAATTTTTACATGAACTGCTAAATGAAAAATATAAAGCTAGTTAAATATATTCTCTAGGCATTACATTGATGCCAACATCACAGACGTCATTCAGGTCAAAAACTAACTTTTTTCAAAATGGTTTGGTTATTTTCTTACAATATATATTCATATCTCAAAGCATGGCAAATTTTATCAAAATCCATCTAGTATTTACAAAGATATGCACATATATATATTTTCAGGATGTTTTCAGGTCTAGTATTACCTGAAGATTTCTCTGCTCTCTGCACTAGATTTTAGAAACCTGCATTTTCTATGACAAATTTTCATTCTCTTGCTTACAAAGGGGTCGAGTTCCAAGGTTCTGGTGTGAGGAAAGTTGTGACATGGAGATGGTTTTGACATCCATGACAAGGTGGCAACTCTTGAGTCTATGCCCTTTGCTCAATGAGAAAAGTTCCAACATACTCAAAGACAATGGATGTGACCCTCAACCTGAAACTTCTTCTAAGACGAGATCCTTTGCCTCTATGCCTCTTAACAGCCCCTCTTGCTTTTCTCGAAATGTCTCCAGTAGCGTACATTTGCGCTTTAACAAAAATTTGACTGACCATAGGATTAGGTCTCACCTCTAGTGGAATAGCTCTTCTGGTGAGGAAACTTTGGTGTAGGTTGAGGTTTTGGATGGGAAAAGGGAGCTGGTCTTTTAGTGGGTTGCTTTTAAGGCTGCTACTGGTATTTTATATGCTGCAGCCTTATTATTATTACCTCACACCGCTAAGGAGGTATATTTTCTAATCGGTTTATTTGTTAATTTGTCTGTCTGTAGACATGGTTACGTCAACTACTCTATAGACTGACAAAATTTTCACCACTGATAGAACTTAGGTCATGGATGACCCCCATTAAATTGTGGAGATGATCCGGACTAGCCTTTTCACAATTTAAAGATTGAGTTGAAACAAATTGATGGATTTTTACAATTTCCACCACATGATCTTGGCCTTGAACGACTCGATTATCTTTGAAGATGGTTTGTTACCAGATACTGATTCTAAATCCAGATTTAACATTTTTCAGAGTTTTAAAGAATACATAAAAATGAAAGTATGAATTTTATTTTCACCAAATGTTAGTAATGGATAGATATGCATTGGATAAAACCACAAAAATTTGAGGTGATACAGATCAAGGACCATCTACTGTACAGTCAGCATATGAAAAGCAGGGGGCGATGTCCGTACAGTTTAGTTAAATGTTGGCAATGTTCATTGACGGAGGTCTGAAATCTGATTGCTGTTTATTATTTATTATTACTACTAGCTAAGCTACAGTCCTAGTTGGAAGAGCAGCATGCTATAAGCTCAAAGGCTCCAACAGGAAAAATAGTCCAGTGTGGAAAGGAAATAAACTATGAGAAACTATGAACAATTAAGATAAAATATTTTAAGAACAGTAACATGGGAATAAATATTTCATATACTGTATAAACTATAAAAACAAAAGGAAGATAAGATAGGAACAGTGCCCGATGTGTACCCTCAAGCAAGAGTTTACCCCAAGACAATGAAAGACTATAGTATAGAGGCTATGGTACTACCCTAAGAATAGAGGGCAATGGTGTGGTTTTGGAGTGTTCTACTGAGCTTCTTACCATGGCTAAAAAGTCTCTTCTACCCTTACCAAGAGGAAAGTAAGCACTGAACAACTGGAGTGCAGTAGTTAACCCATTGAGCAAAGGAGAATAGTTTGGTAATCTGTGTTGTCAGGTGTATGATGACAGAGGAGAATGTTGAAAGAATAGGCCAGCCTATTCGGTGTATGTGTGAGGAAAGGAAGAATTAGCTGTAACCAGAGAGGGAACCAAAAACCTTGTAATCAATTTCTCTAGAAACAAAAGTGACTGTTGCTTTTGCATTGGCTACAGGGAATACAGTACATAGTCTAAAAGCTATAAACCACTGAATTATTTGCAGTTACAGTACCAGTACCCAAAACGCTTGTTTATTCATAAATTGGCTAAAATGGCTAGAATAGAACAAATTGGGCTATGGCTAGCTACCCATAATTGTAGTTTAACAATAAGACTTGGCTAAAATACAACTTTATTTTCATAATCCTCACAGTGTATACACTGTATATATTACTCATGCTAAACATAACCAAAGTGAATAAATGAATGGGTATAATTAAAGACACAAGCATTTGAATGCTTGACTAAAGTTATGAAAGGGGAGTTATTAGGCTAGGTAAGTTTGATTGATAAAATAGGATGTTATTCATTGAAAACATAAAGCCCATCCAATTGGCATTGCAACGTCTTGGGTTCTTGATGCTAGCTTAGCTGTGAAAGCCATATAATTTATCTTGGGTTTGATGAATATATTAAACAATGGAATTTAAAAGACTGCCTGATATGTAAAATAATTATAATCGAACAAGCTAGATAAGTGACCAGTTCCTTGATGTGTACAGGCTCTTTTTACTGTTTTTATTTCTTTTACTTGTTTATGATAATTGGGTCAAGAAATTATATTTTATTAGAGAAGAAAATTAAGGGTACTTGTTACCTTTTATTGATAATTAAAAAGGAGTCAGTACGGTTTCATTAGATTAGATATATTAATATAGTTTACATTATTGCAGTTTTAACCTTGAATTTTTTTTTCCACAGTTGAATAAAAATCTAGATCTGAAACAAACAAGTAAAGTCAAACCAGGAGGTAATGCCAAAGGAACTAAAGCATCTACCACAGGAAAGAGGAAGAGCTCAGAACTTTTAGGGTATAAAGTGAAGAAAGGTATAAGCGAGAAAAAAAAAGTTAAGGGAGGTAAAGAAACTCAAAAAACCAAAGTTCAAGGTATGAAAGAAAAAGCTAAGGGAGAAAAGAAACAAACTAAAGTTAAAGCTGCATCCAAAGGTGAAGGCTCCTCATCAAAAACTAAAGATAAGAAAGAGAACATACCTCCTCAGGTTAAAGATAAGAAAAAATCCTCCAAACCAAACTCCAGGGAAGTAAGTGCTTAATTAAGGTAGTTAATAATGAAAGTTTTCTGTATTTCATACCAGAGTGATTTGATTGAACCAATATTCAGAAGTTCAGTAATATTTTTTATTAAGTAGAGCTAAATTGAAGTAAATTTAGCATTAATACTTTATTTTTTAGCTCTAAAAACTGGAGACTGTAAGTGCTTAATTAAGGTAGTTAATAATGAAAGTTTTCTGTATTCCATACCAGGGTGATTTGATTGAACCAATATTCAAGTTCAATAATATTTTTATTAAGTAAAGCTAAATTGAAGTAAATTTAGCATTAATACTTTATTTTTTAGTTCTAAAAACTGGAGACTGTAACAAGAATATTGGATATAAATAAAATCTCATTTTAGTTATAATTTTTAAAGGTTTGGTTTTATATTTACAAACTTTTTTTTATGTTTTTAATTTACTACTTTTATTCAGCTACAATAAAGCTTAGTAATATTGAGAGTTTCACAGTTCCTTTGGAGACTTTTATACTGACTTGAAAAAATGTAGACAAGCAGCAAGACCTGTTCTTCTCTGGTCATACACAATTTGAGGATGCTCAAGGAACTACCAACTACTATGAACTTTTGATTCTTCAGCTGTTAGGACTAGTTTGTTTTTTTTACTTTTAATAGGAGTTACTTTTATTTTGATGAATCTTACCGGAGTGCCTTAACGATAATGGCTATGAAGTGTGAATTTTACTACAAGAAATTGAAATTTTAACCACAACCCTAATACTGTACCACACTTTCTGGGGACCACCCAGCATCAGATCGTTGAGCTATACAGTGAGGCTGAACCTAGTGACCTTGGGCTTGGTCTTTATAGTCTTTTGGCCCTTAGGTACACCACTGTTCTAGCCTTATACCTTTCCTCAATTTTTTCATTTCTAAAATCTTCATAATGCCAAAGATTACGTACTATAAATCCAAATGTGTTGGTTCAAGAGTCAAACTTTACTTATTAATCTCATTCTTATCTAGGTGGTTCTTGTCCTCTGCTAGACTGCCTTCTCCCTCAAACTTTTTTTTTTCCCCCTGTTAATTTTTTTTTTTTCTTTAAAGTCCTTAGTTTAGGATTATCGATGAATGTCCTTTGCTTTAAGTTGCGTTATCGTGATAGGGTTTAACATCCCAGTCTGTCATAGATAACCAATGATGGTGATGCAGAAGGGTGAAGTTTTGGGACCCCTGTCTGGGATTGCTTTTGTTTTCTTGATGCTAGTACAATTAGGCCACAGAAAAATTAATTCCCATAACAGTGGAAAGTTATGAAAAAGTTAGTTGGTTTAGAGTGTAATTCATGGTTCTGAATAAAGATCCATATACCAAGGCACTTCCCCCAATGGGGGGGGGGCGGGGTAGCCAACATCAAACAAATTAAAAAAAGGGGACCTTTCCTCTCTACACTCCTCCCAGCCTGACGAGGGACTCAACCGAGTTCGGCTGGTACTGCTGGGTGCCACAGCCCATCCTCCCTTGTTATCCACCACAGATGCAGCTTCATAATGATGAATCCCCTACTGCTGCTATCTCCGTGGTCATCCAAGGCAACTGGAGGAAGCAGCAGGGCCTACCAGAACCGTCACAATCGCTCGCCATGCATTTCCATTTCTAGCACGCTCTCTTGCTTCTCTCACATCTATCATCTTATCACCCAGAGCTTTCTTCACTCCATCCATCCACCCAAACCTTAGCCTTCCTCTTGTACTTCTCCCATCAACTCTTGCATTCATCATCATCTTTAGCAGACAGCCATCTTCCATTCTCTCAAGACATTAATATTCACTCCAGCTGCTAACTCGTTTCTTACACCCGTTCTCACCCTCACTACTTCGCTCCTAACCCTATCGACTCGAGATACTGTAATTAAATGTATCATGAAATTATGATAATTTCTCTTGGTTGACTATTTTGTCAAGTTCATTGGTTTTTTATTTTAATTTAGCAATATATACTAAAACCATATTTAATGGAACCAGAATATTGTAAAGAATTTTTTACTTTACTTTTGCAAGGACTTCAAGTGACTAGTTAAAAGTCTGCTTAGTTTTCAGCTAATTTCTTATGTTAATTAATAAATATTTGGTTAATCTAGTTTTCATAACTTCTAAAGGTGCGTCCACACGGTCGAACACCAATTGTTATCAGTTAACTTTGTGAAAGAAGAGTTAATGACGTCATTAACGAGGACCAAGTGGTGTGTCGGACAGTGCCTGTGTTCGTAGAGTCCGAGCCTCAGACACTCTCCGTAGGCTGAGTGGCACTATAGACGGAGTTCTACTTGTTTTCAGGATTAACTTTAACTTTTAGAAGATTAGGTATCATCTTCCCTGTAAACATGACTAATTGTAATCCAGTTACGGAGGAAAGCTGACTTTGAGATAGGAGAAAGGCTCAGCTGCTAATCAAACAGTACTGGCAGAAGCCATGCTTATAAAACTTCAAAGCAAATGTTTACAAAGACAGAAATGAACGTATAGCAGCAATAAATAAATTAACGTCAGAACTTCTGAGAAGTGGAATGTCTAACTGATTTACAAGTCGAAAAGAATAGAGAATCCATAATGGGTTATTACAAGAAAGATAACGCAAATTGGAAAAAATAAAAAAAGTTGTAGGTTGGTACAGACATTTGCACAACCAAATTATGGCGTTTCGATATAAGAGTATAGCATAACAGAACCTTTTAATTATGGACACCGAAGTCTCTTTATTTGCTCGAAGAAGCGTTTGATCTTGAGGAAAATGCGTATCTCTCTCTCTCTCTCTCTCTCTCTCTCTCTCTCTCTCTCTCTCTCTCTCTCTCTCTCTCTCTCTCTCTCTCTCTCTCTCTCTCTCTCTCTCTCTCTTTTTTTGAGCATTTTATCTTTATAACTGTCTTTACAAATCTTAAGGAAGGCTGGCTCAAGAATTGAAGAGACAGTGAAAGATGGAAATGGAAGTTTGTTAAAAGGAGAGGAGGCAAGGAAAAGGTGGGCGGAATATTTTGAAAGTTTACTGAATGTTGAGGATAATAGGGAGCCAGATATAATTGCTGTTGCAGGTGTTGAGGTGCCGGTGATGGGAGATGAGAATGAGAGAGAGATTACAATAGAGGAAGTGAGGAGCGCACTACATGAAACGAGAGTTGAAAAGCATCTGGTATGGATGGTGTGAGAGCCGAGATGTTGAAGGGAGGGGACGTGACTGTACTTGAATGGTTGGTGAGATTAAACGATTGTTTAATGTGTTTTGTGTTGTCAATGGTACCAGTAGATAGGGTGTGTGCATGTATTAGGCCACTATATAAGGGTAAGGGAGATGTGCATGAGTGTTGTAATTCAAGGGGTATTAGTTTTTTAGTGTAGTTGAAAAAATTTATGGTAGAATACTGATAAATAGGATTAAGGATAAAACAGAGAATGCAATCTTAAAAGTACAGGGTGGTTTCAGAAGAGGTAGGGGTTGTATGAATCAGATTTTTACAGTTAGACAGATATGCGAGAAATATTTAGCAGAAGGTAAGGAGGTGTATGTTGCAATTATGGATGTGGAGAAAGCGTATGATAGTTGATAGGGAAGCAATGTGTAATGTGATGAGGTTGTATGGAGTTGGTGGAAGGTGTTTCTACAAAGGTAGTAAAGCATGTGTTAGGATAGGAAATGAAGTGAGCGATTGGTTTCCGGTGAGAGTGGGCCTGAGACAGGGATGTGTGATGTCGCCGTGGTTGTTTAACTTGTATGTTGATGGATTGGTGAGAGAGGTGAATGCTAGAGTGCTTGGACGAGGATTAAAACTGGTAGACGAGAATGACCATGAATGGGAGGTAAATCAGTTGTTGTTTGCGGATGATACTGTACTGGTTGCAGACGCGGAAGAGAAGCTTGACCGATTAGTGACAGAATTTGGAAGGGTGTGTGAGAGAAGGAAGTTGAGAGTTAATGTGGGTAAGAGTAAGGTTATGAGATGTACGAGAAGGGAAGGTGGTGTGAGGTTGAATGTCATGTTGAATGGAGAGTTGCTTGAGGAGGTGGATCAGTTTTAAGTACTTGGGGTCTGTCTTTGCAGCAAATGGTGGAGTGGAAGCAGATGTACGTCAGAGAGTGAATGAAGTATGCAAAGTGTTGGGGGCAGTTAAGGAAGTAGTAAAAAATAGAGGGTTGGGCATGAATGTAAAGAGAGTTCTGTATGAGAAAGTGATTGTACCAACTGTGATCTATGGATCGGAGTTGTGGGGAATGAAAGTGACGGAGAGACAGAAATTGAATGTGTTTGAGATGAAGTGTCTAAGGAGTATGGCTGGTGTATCTCAAGTAGATAGGGTTAGGAACGAAGTGGTGAGGGTGAGAACGGGTGTAAGAAATGAGTTAGCAGCTAGAGTGGATATGAATGTGTTGAGGTGGTTTGGCCATGTTGAGAGAATGGAAAATGGCTGTCTGCTAAAGAAGGTGATGAATGCAAGAGTTGATGGGAGAAGTACTGTACAAGAGGAAAGCCAAGGTTTGGGTGGATGGATGGAGTGAAGAAAGCTCTGGGTGATAGGAGGATAGATGTGAGAGAGGGAAGAGAGCGTGCTAGAAATAGGAATGAATGGCGAGCGATTGTGACGCAGTTCCGGTAGGCCCTGCTGCTTCCTCCGGTGCCTTAGATGACCGCGGAGGTAGCAGCAGTAGGTGATTCAGCGTTATGAAGCTTCATCTGTGGTGGATAAAGGGGGAGGTTGGGCTGTGGCAGTACCAGCCAAACTCGGTTGAGAGGAATGTAGAGAGGAGAGGTCCCCTTTTTTTGTTTCATTTGTTGATGTCGGCTACCCCCCAAGATTGGGGGAAGTGCCTTGGTATATGTATGTAACTAGCAGGGGGTAGTCCCCCACTCACACCAGCATCAGCAACTAAGTCTTTTGCAATTGTGGCAGCCCTTTTTGAGGTTAGTGCTGCCGCGAAAAGTATATGTACGAGGCTCAAAGTTTGTATTGCTAGGAAAAATGAAAATTACATTTTTCATTAGTTCATGCACAAAATACAATCTTCTGCTCTTTACTATGGAGACTAGCCATTAGGTGGTTGGAAGTTGGCAAGCCAACTGGCTGGTAACTGTCCTGGGTGACCTCTTATGCTCTGTACAAGCTGACCGTGAGGGACCCTGGCAACTTTATCCTTGTAGGATGACAGCCGGGACAATTAGTGGTGGAACGAAAAGTTTGAGAGTATTGAATTAAAGGCCTTTCTACACGAGGGAAATGAGGGCGGGCACAATAATTTGCCTGTAATTATTTAGCTTTAAAACAGTTACCAGATCAAACGGTTCAAGGCAGACAGTATCCACGGGCAGGCGAACGTATGACTTGGGCTAGACGCTGGGGAGAGGGCAGAGTGCAGTTAATTGTGTCGGACAATAGTCAGGCACCATCTGGTTACTCGACACCGGGCACAGGCACTTCGAAGGTTTGCCCATGGTTTCCTCTATGATGGCGTACACTATCGTCACCCATACAACAAAGTTGGTAACGGTGTCTGCCCACCGTGCATTTTCCCCTCATGTGGGAGGGCCTTTAATATCGAGTTGGGCTGAGCCCTTTACTAAATCTCGATCTTCCCCGACTCCACCCTGATCAGATTGCCCGAAGAGTGATATTCACCTTCAGGCAGATGACGACAGCTGTGCAGAATTCCTCGGAAGCTGCGCCCCAAGAGAGGGGAAGATGACGTGGGAAGTGGCCAATTAATCGCACATTCATCCTAGATTTACTCGCGGGTAACAACTGCCCTCGACCATCTGCTACTTGACCTACAAGCGAGTAGAGGTGTAGTAGATCATGTTTAAGCAGCCACCAAAGGCCCTATCGAGAATGTGGCCTGGTTCAAACGTTTTTTGATGTTTCCACCTGCATCACAGAAAAGCTTTCAGAATGCCAGGGAAATGCTTATTCCTCTGACATTGTGTGCTCGGGTATGTCGATCAGACGATGACAGGTCTTGCCTGATCTAGGAGGAGATAGTTCTTTGCGACACTCCTCTTGGTCCTTCCCATGCTAACGAATCTATTAATCCGGGGTTGAGCACTTCAAATTCTTCTAATATATAACATCAGTGCCCTCACAGGGTATAACAGGTGATCAAGATCATATGTCACAAAGTACAACCTTCCGCTCTTTACTATGGAGACTAGCCTTTAGGTGGGTGGAAGTCGGGAAGCCAACTGACTGGTAACTGTCCTGGGTGACCACTTATGCTCTGTACAAGCTGACCATGAGGGACCCTGGCATCTTTATCCTCGTAGGATGACGGTCTGGACAAACAGTGGTGGAACTAAAATTTTCTGTAAATATTGAATTAAAGGCCGACAGATTTTGAGTTTTGGCAACAAACTCTGTGATGAAACAGTATAACCTCCCCCCATCCCCTTAAATGGGTGACATGTAGGCGAGACCATGTAGCTCGCTGACCCCCTCTGCATTATCATCATCTCCTACGCCTATTGACGCAAAGGGCCTCGGTTAGATTTCAGCAGTCTTTATCTTGAGCTTTTAATTCAATATCTCCATTCATCATCTCCTTCGCACTTCATAGTCCTCAGACATGTAGGGCTGGGTCTTCCAACTCTTCTAGTGCCTTGTGTAGCCCTCTTTGCATAGGACAGTGCTACAAGGAAGGCCTTCTTTAGAGGCCAGACTCGGTCAGAAGCTTGGCGAAAAAGCTCGTAAGGGGCTCCTTTCAATGAACGTAAGTCCTTGACTACGTTCCAAGGAGACAGTCTGACTTCCGAACTGAGGGCAGGTGCTCTGCTCTTAAAGATCTGTGTGAGGAGCGAGAATTCCATCGAGGAGGAAATGTCAACTCCATTCAGCTTGAAGAAGAGTCTGAAGACCAAGCAATAGCTTTTCACATCCGATACCGAACAGTTTTCCTTCACCAAAGTACAATAAGAATTCCGCTATTGTTGGCCTAGAGGCACTGGGTGGAGCTAATCCCCTGTCCAAGACCCAACCAAAAAAGACTGACCACTTCTCTTGATGTTCTGCGGCAGACAACTCCCGTAGGTATCTTGCCATGTGCGAAAGCCTCTTTATAAGCAATTGCTGGATAACCTTCAGGCGTGAAGACGTGGCGATGGTATCACTTGGTGGAATAGCTTCACGTGTTGTTGTCTGGGTAGCTCGCTGAGTGGAGGGAACTCCCTCGGAGCCTCTGTCAGCAGATGTAGAAGGTTCGAGAACCGTTCTGCATGTTGCCAAACCGGAGCAGAGGGTCATAGCTAAATCTTCCAATGCCCTGACTTTGTTCAATAGCCTCCTTACTAGGCAGAAGGCAAAGGTGCTGTGAAAAAGTTCCTCCTCCTTTTTATGTCGGATACCACTAGGTTTGTCGCTCATTAGCGCACTACAGTGCCCTAGAGCAACCTGATGGAAAGCTTGAGAGCCAGATAGGCTGCCCTCATTTCCAGGAGGTTTATGTAGCAGTGCCTTTTGGATTCGGACTAAAGTCCCGATACCGTGAGGTGAGACAGATGAAGCCCCCCTACCCTTCTTTTGATACATTTGTGAATAACAAATCCAGGGGAGGAGCGAGAAGTCTACTCCCTTTAGCAGGTTGGTTTCGGACACCCACAAACTAGGGTCTCTCTTCTGCTCGAACTCTACCAGCGTGAGAGTGCTTGGTGTGTATCTGCATTCAGACCACAATGTCTTTAACTGCCATTGTAGGGACTGTATGCGGAGATGGCCATCTGGCATTAACTTCCTGAGAGAGATTAGGTGCCCTGCCAGTTTTGCTACTGAAGTGCTGTCAATTTGTCTCGTGAGAGACTGGTCCAGGCTCTCTCGTTATGTCAATTCCCGGATGGAAAGACCTTGCCTAATGTGGTCTTCACCAAAGGTGGAACTGACTGCGGATGATGGATTTGTGGAGGAGCTACCTTTCCTTGCAAAGTACAGTAGACCGACAACACGGGGAGCATTGGCAAGGTAACGGCTGGTAAGGTGAGCTGGCCTTGCGCACCTCTAACAGTTCGACCTGCTAGGAGTTCGTGCTCGCGAGAGCTGGAAAAGCGCAATGCCTTGCACGCCTTTCTCAGTTCCAATAGGTAGTAATTGCTACATGTTTGCTTGCCAGGGGAGTGTCCATGTTTGCAAAACGAAAGCTGGTAGATTGTGTTAGCTTGCGCCCCCCTCCCAGTTCAGGACTGAGCTCGCAAAGTGAGAGCTTGGACTGTGCTTTTTATAGTTCTACCTGTGCCCATTGGAGAGGCAAGTTGATAGAGCACGTTGGCATGCACGCCTTGCTCAGCATGCCCACGTAAGGTGTAGTCTGCCCGTGTGAATGTCTCCCTGAGCACTTGTGAGGTAGAACTCGCCTTTATTCTAAATGCTAATTGCGTGCGCAGGTCTTGGAGACTCGCACAAGAGAGCACTACACATAGCAGAAGTGAGGCGCGCCTCTTAGTCGGGCAGACGAGCTTGCCTGCTCACCTCGCTTGCTGGTAGGGTGTGCCATGCTGCGCAACACTTGTTTGCTACATCCCGAATAGCATGCAACCTCGTGAAGGAACTCGGTGAAGGGATATGCAAGATTTCCTTGCGAAACTCTGCCCTGTGCTCACGCCCACGTAGAATTGACCAGAGTATTTTTGTATTGACTTAAGTCTTTCACAGAAGCCTGTGGGTAGCATTATGTGCCTCTCCTACAGGAGGAGGCATTCGCTGATAAAAGGTTATTAAATAAGCTGCGGTAGACTCGTTGTACCAGCAACTTAACCGTGAGGAAAATTTTCTCCTACGATCATTGGAAAATGAGATGGGCTCTAGGCCACCTGGTCATCCAATTACCCCATATAGTAGTCAACAATTCTCAGGGATTGTGACTTGCTACCCCCCCCCTAAGGGTTAGCAAGTTCCACCAAGTGGAATGAGAGACCTTGACTCTCAAGAGAAAGGTCAATTCTCGGAAGTAACATCTTGAGTTGATTGATGCTGAGATGTGCAATCCGTTAAACAAAAACCAGTTGCATGCTTTAAAGGGGAGGAATCTTTTCCTCCAACTGCCTTCAATCAAGTGGGAGTTGGCCGAATAAGTATGCTTACAGATCGATAAAACCAGGGTAGCCAGTACTTCTTAGAGGAAGATGTTATTACAGCAAATCTCGGAAATCTGTCGGGCAAGAAACCGATCGCGCACAACTACTTCCGAAAGGTAAGATTGAGACATCTTCGATGTATAGTATTGTTGGACAGGTAATACATGCATGTCATTTTATGAACTATTAACACAGACTGGGGAGGCAGGAGGAACTTAGGGGCATAGCCCGAATTATTAGTTTTGTCCGGAAGTTGGTTGGAGAACTTTGATCATTCCCTATCAAGACCACCTCCTTCCTTTGAACGACGAGAAGACGTTTGTATTTCTAAGTTTCTGAACGGCAAAACTGTCATAAATTTCAGAGTTTCCGGGAACAGCAGATTTGCTTATGTGAAGTTTCGTAGTCTAAATATTTTAAAGAACTAAAATGTACGACCAAAATGTTAGTAAGGAACTGCCTGGAATGAAGACAGTCTACTTAAGGGTAGACCACAAGTCTGGTTATGGGAAGTTAGGAGGGTAATGCTTAACCTGATTTCCCATAAGGAATATAGCCATTGAAACATTACTAATTAGAACAGTTGTAATTGTAAGATTGGTCTACAGTCCTTATCAGCAGAAAGAGAGCTAGCTAGCATGTTTAACTTCTTTGCCTCCAGGCAAGTGTTTGAAAATGAGCCTAAGCATGCTTGTGGGAATAATGTGCGACGAATCATAGGCCAAAGAATTTGATCGTCAACTAGCTGTAACATTTTCAAGAAGTGACTATGCGCCAATAAAAACAAAAACACAGCTATCGCACCGATCATACCTGTATTAGAAGTATGTCTGCCTGCCTTGTGGGCGTGGCTAGCTATCGTTCATAAGCGAAAAGAGAAGCTGACAAAGTTTGTCTAGCTGCCTGATGGGCAGGGCTTGCTATGGTTCTTGCTACCACTATTCCCTTGGGACTTGAGGCTTGAGAAAATAACCTTGCAAGGGTAGACTCGCCACCCCATTGTGCGAGTGCTCCGAAGAGCTCTCCACTCCATGGGGAAACCAAGCCCAACTTCATACTGTAACTCTGAAGGATTGTTCCATGAAACTCTGTGTCTAACAAGAACTTGTTGTGCCAGGGTCACAATGATCGCAAGCAATCGGTAGTAAATCATATTGGTGGCAATAACCCTGAGGTTTTTCTTGGCGAGACCGCATGCACCACTTTAGGAGTTCGTTTCAGGTTTATATGGAGTTTAAACGAATGCCTGTAGTTGTGTAAACCACCTCAAGGAAGAGAGTTTCCTATGAAGCATAGTCTCACATGTAAGGGTATGTTGGCCCAGAACGCAAAGAACAACCACTAGGCAGGTTTGTTCGCTGGCAAGAATCGGTGAACGCTATCTGATACTAGCGATTACTGGTAGGCGTCTTGGAATGCTGGGAAGCGCTCGTGAAGGCCAGCGAGTATCAGTGAACGCCAGCGAGAATCGGCGAACACTATCTGACACTAATACTGGCAAGCGTCTGGAAATGTTGACAGGTGCTCGCGAAAAAGCGAACACTATCAGATACTAACAAACACTGATGAGGAGAGCATTCGTAAACATGCCATGGGTACTAAGGCGAACACGCAGACCTTCGTCAGGCAGAAAAGCTTGGCCACCCACCTCGCTAGAGCTCAGTGGATGGGTGTGCAACACAGCATGATTTCTCTGCGAAACTAAGGTCCTTGCAAAATACTCAAGCTCATCCTAACCTCCAACAGGGGATGGCAAGTAGCCTTGTGTCGCCCTCGGAAGACCACGAAAAGGGCTGTGCTGATCTTGAAGATTAGCTGTTTCTCCCTTGTAAGAGATTGAAACATGAGGCATAGGTCGCGAAGAGCTTGGCCTAAGACGCCCAATGTAGTTAATAACTCGAGTTATAGCCAACAAGTAGTTTTTCCCTCGTAAGAGGTTTAAACCATGAGATGCAGGTCCCAAAGGGCTTGGCCTCACAAAGCTCCATGAGCTTTGTTGTGCCTGTGGTCAATAGAGTAACTTAAAAGAATTATAGAGTCTTTTCTCCCATGAAAGGGGTGGAAACCATGAGGCACAGGTCCCAAAGCCGAAGGAAATGGCCTCACAAAGCTTAAGAGCTTTAATGTGCCCAAAAGGCATGATGTCAGCAACAACCTCGAGTTGAGACCTACGAGACTCGTCAATGGGAGAGGAGGCGGCAGCAAGTGGCCGGCTGTCATCCCCATCTGCAGCAAAGACCGTAGAGAGAAGTTGCAACAAGATGCGTTTTGCACCCCGACGGTATGGCGGCGATGAGTAGGAACTGCAAGCAGTCACTTAACTCTTCATCACAAAGGTCTGAAGAGCAAGAGCAGGGCATGGGCGAATTAAATTCCCGCTGGAAGAATTCCCAGAAAGGGGTAACCCTACAGTTAAATGCAGTCTCTCCCATGAACGGGAAAGGCGACCAACCTCTGTTACCGCTGTCCGAAATTCTCCCCCCATTAAGCGAGGAGGTTGCTGGTGGAAGGACACACTCTCTCGAAAGGGAAAGGTGCTCTACACTTTGTGGAGGGTAACTCCCTCAGACAGGAAAATTTTCCAATAATTAGAGGCTAACGTCCGGGCAGCACTCTCTGCTTCCTGTCAATGAGCTTAGCTGAGTTGAAGATCAACAGTGTTGACTGTGAAAAGTAGCAGAAGTTCGTTTCTGGGTTCATTCTGAAAGGGTTACCCGACAATATACTCCAAGAAGTTTGTCAGCAACTACTCATGCCCGCCGAAGCAGAGCGAACGTCGGCTCTACACTTTGTGGAGGGTAACTCTCCCTCAGACAGGAAAATTATCCAATAATTGGAGGCTCACCTCCAGGCAGCACACACTGCTTCCTGTCAACGAGCTGAGCTAAAGTTGAAGGTCGACACAGTGTTGCCTGTGAAAAGTAGCCGAAGTTAGTTTCTGGGTTCACTGTGAAAGGGTTACCCGACTATATACTCCAAGAAGTATTTGTTAGCAACTACTCACGCCCGCCGAAGCAGAGCGAACGTCGGCTCTTACACTTCGTGGAGGGTAACTCCCTCAGACAGGAAAATTATCCAATAATTGGAGGCTAACCTCCAGGCAGCGCACACTGCTTCCTGTCAACAAGCGGAGATAAAGTTGACGGTCAACATAAGTGTTGCCTGTGAAAAGTAGCCGGAGTTCATTTCTGGGTTCACTCTGAAAGGGTTACCCGACAATATACTCTAAGAAGTTTTTGTCAGCAACTACTCGCACCCGCCGAAGCAGAGCGAACGTCGGGCCGAGCAGAAGCTAACACCAATGACGTTCTGCTACCTTGCCTTTCATGGGAAACCTGTGATCCCCAATGAAGGCAGCCTGACAAAAGCTTTATCGGCTAGTTTCAGCTTCACTAAAATAAATGCCCGTACTCCATATAGTAAAGAGCGTTAGGTTTGTAATTTGCTCTGGAAAAAAACAGTAGTAACTTGACTGGGCAGGGAATAAAATTATGCTGTATTATACAACCTGGGGGGAGAATGGAGAGAGCAAACTCTTACTGTCCAATTTAGGTCTGTGAAAATTATTGAACTCCTATATATGATATGATTACTTGGAATTTTTTTTCTCATTATCGGATACTTGGAAGAATTTCATACTGTCAATCAAATTTAAATGCTCACACCATCCCTTATGAAAGTTGACGTCTGCCAAAGTACTGCTTTTGTACCTATATAAAACCTATATAATGCATTAAATAAAATGCCTATAAATATTAAACTTTAATGCTATACAAAAATAAGACCATACTGGAGAGGAAACTTGCAGTCTTGTTTTAAGCACTACATTCAAAATGCACTTTACTCTGAACATAAACAATATCACAAAGAAAGTTTCAATTGTCACATAAATAAAAAAATTTTATAAAGAAAAGAAAAACTTATTTCCTTTGTACTGTGGGGATACATGAGGAGAGTCAAGTACAGTGGTACTGTACACGAAATGAAAATGAAGGTATGACAAGGAAGTTCACAAATGCAAGGTATTTAAAGCACTACGACATCATCTGTTGGATCAATTTTCATTTTCTTGACAGGTTGTGTCCCTTCATCATCTGCTCTTCTTTTCTTGGGTTCATCATCATCTAGACATACCAAATCATTTTCTTCATCCATGACTGTTGTAGATGCTCCAGCTTCTGAAAGACATTTTTTTTTTTTCATAAACAAACCAAATTTTGGTTACTATTATGTTAACTATTTTTTTTAACTGTATTTAAAACCACTTTGAAAACAATTCATCTGTTAGATCCCAAAGGCACAAAACTTAAATTGAATCGTACTGAAAATCTCAATACATATTTACAAGGCCAAAATATGAAATAGTCATGATTAAATATACAGCACTGTAATAAAGAAATAATGTACATTTGTTCGGTAAGAGCTGCAACCTTTTAAAACTACTAATCAACACTGCAAAAAGGTATTAATAATAGGTGTAAGGCTTGTAACCTAGGTTGTGTGTTAGTGAATTGGAATTAATTGTAACTAGTTAGAATAACCAACTTGGAGCTAAAAAAAACAGTTTAAAATGGAAAGGACAAGGTTTTTTGCTAAAAAAAGTTATAAACTAAAATGCACTTGGATTATTAGTGTTTTTTCATAATGACAGTACTATTCCCATTGTTGGATTGTCCAAGTAACTACGTGTAAGTAATACCCTTCTCATCAGCTGTTCCTCTGAACAAAGATTCTATCGATCAATTCCTTAGTTGGAATAGAACTATCCTATCTTACTCTAGCCACAAAACTTGACATAAAATGGTCACCTCTGCAAACTCAACTTTCCCTTGTAAATGACTCTACTGACTAGGTACCCATTGAAAGTCTTTGTTCTCTTTGAATGGGACATTATTATTTACCATTACCCTTGATATTTCATTGCTCTCATCTCTGGTTTCATCTAAAGTGTCTCCAATTTAACAAACTTTCCTCTCCAAAACTGTCTAGGTATCTATCACATTCGTAGGGGTGGGGTATATAACCGACCCCTCATTTACTCTTAATATATCAAAATTCTTTGCTCAATTTATTATCCCACAACACTTAACATAATCAATGAATTTAAATAGAATAGTAGAAAAATCAACCCCACACCTAAACGACACTGGATTCATACCCACTTCCTGTTCATACTTTTCCCCCTTACTTCTCTGACACTTATCAGTTTTGTTTGCTCATGTTGATTTCCAGTCCTCTATTCTACAGTCACTTTCCACCTCACTCCATTACTTCAGATTTTTCTGTTAACACAAAGACCTCTACATACAAAGTTTCAAAAGAGAGCAGAAAAATAGTAAAGGCCTGTTTACTTTTGAGTGACATGCATTGATTTTTAACCTTTTCACTAAACCTAGCACTACATTTTACATTTAGTATTATGTGGTAATGACACTGTCTAATGAAATTTTCTGGTACCTCCTGCCATCATAATTCCAATAAAGGGTTTGTCCATTGTTATATATATATATATATATATATATATATATATATATATATATATATATATATATATATATATATATATATATATATATATATGTGTGTGTGTGTGAAGTAAAGATATTGTTCCTATGGTTTCATCATTATGATTATAGTGATTACTATCAAGTTGATTGCTATAGAAGAGTTTAAAAAACCTTATTTTTTCAACCTTTATTTAAATGAAAAATTAAAAGTAGCATACTGTACATTTCTTCTATTTCTATTAAGTAGATATAAAAATATATTAGTGAACCTATCTCAGCTTAAAATGACTAGGTTTAGTATTACCTTTTACTTTTAAATAAAGCTAAAATATATGCTCATATACAGTATATAATACAAAATAATTTGATTAAACTGATGGCATCTAATGCATCAAATTTATCACACTTAAACTAGAAAGAATGGTTTAACACAATGATCCCCGTACCTGCATCACCTGCAGTCTTAGCTGCATCTTCGGCATTTTTCTTTGCTTGTTCCTCTTGAGCTTTCTTCAACTCATCTGGGTTGCCAATCACTTCAAATTCTGCCCCTTCTTCTAATTTTTCACTGTAGGACAAGAAAAGTTGAATATTAGCAAAATAGTGATTAATAATTATCATAAAAAATGCATGCATTTTTAAAATACATTCAGCTACATTCCCCACAAAATCTCTAATTTATAAAAATGGAAAAAAAACTGCTTTACTAAGTAGAACCTATGACTTAATTGCAAAGGGGACACCACTTCTTATTTGCTTATGGCAAAGGAATACTTTGTCATTGCTTATAGACACACCTTATGTACTTTGGCAATGCTGATTGGATTTGAGAATAGGGTCTTATCAATGACACCAGTGTAGATAAGAGAGGAATCCACGTTCTTCATTACCCTTACATTGATAATACTGTACACTACATTCATTCATAGATTTTGTATTTTCAGACATGTATCATTATTGCATCAGGAATTGACAAAGTGTGTAACTGTTAGGAAAGAGTGGGAATGCATAGGAGTCTACAAAACACCTGCCATTGCCCATTCAACAGTGCTTAACTTGGCTTAATAAATGTCTTTTTCATATCAGTTGCCCATCCAATTTCCCCATGAGGTACTGCTACAAATGTAGGTAGGGATGGACTTGTATAGAACCTTGAGTTTTTGTTTCAATCTTCTGGCATAACTTTTGGTTAAATTTAATACCCATTTATACTTAAGGGCTTCTTCAGTTTTAAAACTTGGGCAACAAGTGTTAACAGTTTTTTTACTAATCATACCATGGTTTAAACACCAGGCATCAAATATGGAAGTTACTTTGGAGTTTCCCCTTTATGCAAATTCAAGGATTATAAGGATAGCCAAACTTGAAATAGTTAAAGCATTGTAAAGGTTTGTAAGTGAAGGGTTTGACAACTATCATGTAAATTTTGAGGTTTAAAAAAAAAAAAAGGTACTTTAGAGGCTTCAAGTCAGGATAATAAACGATGTGTTTGGAACCTCATGTACCTTCCATATTTCTTTTGGTGAAATATTTCATCACTTAAAGCATACAATTATATGATGGCCCTGAGGATATTCCATAAACACAATCCTCCCCATTCTATTAATAATGAGGGACAAACTGGACAGAAAGTCTAATACTATCCCCAGAAATAGCCCGCCCCTTGATTCCATACATCTGTTCTAAGCACCCAACAAAGATCGAGGTGAACTTACGTAGGTTTTATACTTGAAAGATTTAAACTGAAAGATTTAAATGGAAAAAAATCTCCAGTTGCGAGAACTCTCATCCACATGCATGACAAGAGAATTCCTTATTTTGAACTTTGTCAGTAACTTCAAAAGCAAATGACTTCTCTCCTCAGATGAAAAAGTCCAAAGGAAATGAAGCTACAATAATTCCCAAATATAACATCCTCTGAGATGTTCATTACATTCTTCTTGAAATATACCAGAGATTTCAATACCTGCCAATCATCTAGATCAGAGGATATTTTATCGCTATATTAAACTACCAAAAACATGAGCCATTATCTTCTTAGAAGCCCGAACTTTTCTCAAATCCAATCAGCATTGCCAAAGTAACTTCAAATCGAAAGAGGAATTGAATTGGCACATTTTTTTCTTGTACATAACTGAATATCCTTGAATCTTGATGAATAGAAACATAATTAGGTGTCCCTCAAATCTATGAAGAACATACAATTCTTCTTTTTCCTAAAAACTACTTATATTGTAATGTGAAGAAAGTTGAATGTGGTCACAATAGTGAACTATTTTACAATTAGGACATCTAAATTGCTTTTGGAGCAAGGAAAAAAAATGGAAAAGCCCTGAGACTCATTCATAACTTTTTCTATTACAGTAAGTCACCAACATACAAACAGGATGAGTTTTGGCAGAGAATATATGCTATATTACATGCGGGAAAAAAAATTCATGAACAATTGTATTGAATACATCACTGAAACAAGAGTGCAAGCATCCCTCCTACAACACAAGATGCAGGAAACAGAACATAAGGAAACAACTGACACGAAATTTGTAAATATATAGACTGAAGCTTTCAACTGGCATGGAGTCAGAGAAAGATTAAGTTTATGTGTAGGGGGAAGGGGGCAGAAAGATTTCTAATCAGAGAGGATATCTTGGTTTCCAAAGGTAAACAAACAAATCTTCATAGTAAAAGTTTCATGTCATCTCCCATACTAAATAAAAGGTGCAATTTTTTGCTGTTGGAGGCGTTGGGCTTATAGCATCTTGCTTTTCCACTTAGGGTTGTAACTGAACTTGTAATACTATTGCATGTAATTATAAACCTCCAGTATATAGAAATGAATAAAAAAAAAAAAAAAAATAAGCCCTTTATATCAACAACAAGTAGTTGCATAAATATACCACTTTGGAATATAATCATATATTACTCACCTTTGAACGATGTTGATTGTAAGTGTGTAATTTTGCAAGAAATCATCACAATTCAAGCGGGTGCCATCCATAATACCAAAGTCCTGAAAAAAAAGACAATACTGTACAGTTTTTGAAAATTTATGCACATCTGGAAATAAAGTTTAGGCAGTTAACTATAAATTAATTTCTAGTATCTTAGGCTTTGGTGAGACATAAAAATAACATTCATAGTTATATACAGTTACCCCAAATACAGAACGGCACTTTGATAGAAAAGGTAAAAAGCTAACATTAGGCCTATATGAAATCCTGAAAATTCCCCGTATCTATCTCCTAGACTTACACTTCCCCCATTATATAACTGGGTATACTATCCTCCATTTTCTATTAAACAACTCTAATTTCAAAAATTACTGGAATTATTTTTCATTTATGGATTTCAATTGCAATTCAACAACTATCGTCACCTGATCTTGCTACCTCTGGTGAGCTTACCAATGAATGTATTCAAATTATAACGGCTTTTGTATCAAATAAAATTATTTTAAAAGTAATGGATTCACCTTTTATTTTTAAATTTCCCTTGCATGATAATGACCAACAACTAATTTTTTTTATTTTATATTATTATAACTTATGTATTCGTGGTACTGTACATGCTATCGAGCTTAGCCACATAAGAAAATAACAGGAGTCACCATCTAAAGTTCTAAACCACTGATGGGTCTAATCATGTTTAACAGATTTAATCAATGGTTAGATTAAATAAAATACTTTATTATCATTTTGATATATTATCACCCTCTTAGGAGGCTATAGAAAACCTTGAAATTTCTCATTCAACAGCTTGTGAACCTCCTCCCCAAACCCTCAACTCCTATTAAAATAAAAAGAAGAGTATCTTTTGAATGGTATCACCTCAGTATGATGAGACTGCCTATTTAAAACCATTCTTTTAGGTTTTGTATATAAGTTATAATGCAGACAGACACCTGAACCTGTTTTCTTCCTTCTCTTTCTCTCTCTACCCTAGCAATATGCAGAAACCACAATACCATGAGAGAAAGAAATCATCTTGCACTGTCTTTTTCGTGTCTAGTTTATTCTATGCATCATGATATTAAACTAAAAAACCTGATAGAGTATTCCCATCACCTATTCTGCAGTACAGAATTTACATTGCATAATTCTTAACTTGCAATATATGGAACTTTATCAGTTATTACCTAAAGCAGTTATTCAAAATGCCAATCAAGGTACATTATTACCTATAAGAAACGTAGAGCTTCATTGTGTACCAAAGAGTAAAATGCATTTATAACAGAAAATAATGTAATGATAAAATAAATTACTTGATGCTTAACTGTAAATCCCATTGCTAAAATCTCTGGTATAAAGTGAATACTTCTCAACCTTTAAATAAAATAAAAAGCACTCTCTATGTCCTATACCTTCCTCGCTATAAAGCACCAAGTGCAGAAATGTTGCACAATTTTGTGATGTTGAGCCTGAGCTCTGTGATCTATGAAGATGAGAGAGAGATCTTAATTTAACACACACAAACACAATGTGGAATGACCTCCAGATAAGTATAAATACTATTAAAATCATGTTTATTTGTGTGAATTTACCTTTATGTTGTAATGCTGAATAACATGCTTTCCAGGTAATGGGAAAGTGGTAATAAAGCTAAATTCTTAAATCTTGATCATGGATAGACCAACTTCTAAAATCCCAAATTGTTATTACCTTTTCCAAATATATTGAAAAGGTCCGAGAATCAATATTTCCTCTTCAAAATACCTTTCAGAAATGACTGATAATCACCAACTAGCTACATGTAACAGGAAATGAAATTAAAAATGCTTCATTAAAACAGTGAATCTAAACTGCAATTTCACCCTTTACATTTTTACTGACCTACCAACTTTTTGGTCCACAAAAATCAAGTAAAAACCCAAGGAGAAAAATCATATACGGGCATTGTCTGAAATTATGCATACAGTACTAGAAATATCACTCAATAACACTGGGCATTGTAAAAATTATCATATTTTCTATGAACAGCTAAATAAAGTGCAAGTTCAATACCATTATATATATATATATATATATATATATATATATATATATATATATATTATATATATATATATATTATATATATATATATATTATATATATATATATATATATATATATATATATATATATATATATATATATTATATATATATATATATATATATATATATATATATATATATATATATATATATATATATATATAAAAGAAAAAAAAACAGGGAAATAGTTTGTTTCTAAGTTTGTTTCCATTTTTTTTTTTGGCCAACATACTTTTTTTTGGTCATGCACAAGTGAATTTCTGAATAATCTTTAAATTTGGTACCAATTGGTCCACATCAGAAAGGAGGGTAGACTATCAATCTCTTTCTCTAAGAACAATTCAATTTCATACTTTCCCCTCTTTTCTTAATGAGTTTTTCAAATGCTGGTTGGGTACCTTATCAAACATCTCAAAACTTTCAAACAGAAAGAACAGCTGATATTGATGGCTGACATTATGACCTTACAGCATTTATCAAATTACAGATGTATACAGTATTTTGTTTTGTTTTAAGGTTTGACTCTACATTCCTCTGGACTATTCATTACTATTTCAGCTAACAGTATTTCACTTCAAGTTATGACCATTTATTTTAGTTGACCAAAATCATAGTCATAATGTTGGGACTCACCCATACGGTGTGTTTTTTATTGAGAACTGAAAGTTCGACCTAGGTAAAGCTGATGAAGCTGCAAATCTAGGTTGGAAGAGACAAAAGGGAACAAGTAAAAGGTAGATAGCAATGCAGCTGGGGTTAAATGGAGTACGGAAAAAACATTAATACTGGGTATAATACACAGTTTTTAGAGAATATATACAGTAGAGCTTCCCTTCATTTACAAGTTTTATGCAAAGATAAAACCTAATGTTTGGACAAGCAAAAATTTAACCACGTCACTCCTCCAAATACAATACTGAGCTACTGTACTCTGATATCCAAGTGATTTCTTTGAACTTCCCCTGATATTCATATTGCTTCTTCTCGGGAAGCCTTTCAAGACATTTTTAATAAATAAATTCTATTACCAAAACTCAATTTTTTCCGTTACCAGACATCTCTCGAATCCAATAATTTATAAAGACAATTTTATATATTATATGGGGTTGTTCACTATTTGGTCGAGTCCAGCTTTTATTACAACACGCATGAAAATCTTTTCTCGAGTCAATTTAAAGTACCTCTGAGTTTTTACTTTTATGATTCTAAATACTGTTTACATACAGTACAGTAACACCACACCCCACATCATTAATGTTTACAAGAGGACCCAATGTAAATCGATTAAAGTGACTCATACGGTATGTTTCCCATATATGTACTAAACATGAAAAAGTGTTCACAACCAACTATCATTTTATTTAAACTAGATACAGTACTGTACCTACATTAATAGGCTTCCTGGTAAAGTACAGGACAGCACTTCAATTTTATTGTACAACGTACGAAACCAACATGAGGTCAGGTAGAACGGGTAAGATGGATTTTAATTTAGTAGTTAATGCTCAAGGATAAACAACGTAAATTCGGAACAGACGTAAAGAGGGGTATTACTGGTGTTCTTCAAATTTTATTTCCCTCATGAATAAAACCTTTAGCTATACTTAACTGGGGAAACGAAAGTCAAACTTATGGGTATTAAAAAGAAATGGCAGCACTTATCCATATACAGTACAATTGTGTATCAAGTTAATACTGTATAGCTTAACATGTTGGTTTTGCTCCTGTTAATAAATGTTACTTTTGTGGTTCTGCAACTACAATACATTTAGGGACAAAGACTTACCTTCAAAAACTTATCATTATTTCCTTCTGTCTCTCCTTCTTCTGATGAAATTAATATGGTGCCTTTGCCATCTGATATCTCAACATCTGGAGCAACCATATTTAACGCTACTTTAAGTATCCTTTCTTCAAGTGTCTTGACTGTAGTCTTTTCCACATTCAATCGAACACACACTTCTGGCTTTTCTGAGCATACATAGCATTTTTTATTTGGTTTGTCTAAGACACAAGGAACCAAGAGACGTTTTCTTGGATTAGGGCGCCTATTTAAATACACCTGTAATTGGCAAAGAAAAAAATAAATGAATTCAGTTAAGACAAGGTTTAAATAAAATACAGTACAGAACGATATAGTTTGTCATCATAGAAACTATCCTCATTCAATGTTTCTCGTGGATTTGTAAACAAAAAATAAAATTACACATATCTGTAATTTTAATATCCACAAAGCCTGAGCTCCTCGACCTTAAAATGAAAATTAAAAATGCCTGAACTAATTTCTCTGTAAATACAGTTAAAACAAAACAAAAAGATAATAAAAAAGCTAAAACAGTGTAAGATGAAAGTTTAGCCTTATTCATGAATGAAGTACGCATCACAATATGAATATGACAAATTCGTAGATAATTTGTATTTTTCCTAACTATACAAACCTTAGCTATTTACATGGGGTAATTACTTTGGCGACAGCCGATGACGAGCCATAAAGTTTTAACGAGGGTTTCCTACCCCACCGCTAGTTAGAGGGAGGGTAGGGAGGGGTAGCTAGCTACCCCTCCCCCCTCACACACACACACCGATGAAGATCCACTTTACTTAGAGGTAGGACTTACCTTGGGGGACAGGGCTGGCGGGCACTTAACTGTAAATAGCTAAGGTTTGTATCGTTAGGAAAAATACAAATTATCTACGAATTTGTCATTTGTTCCGTAACTGAATACAAACCCACGCTATTTACATGGGATGACTCAATCCTTAGGAAGGGAGGTAAGTCCCCTGCCATACTGGCTTTGGCTTGCCCGGGGGCTCCTAACCCGAGTCCATAAAGGAACTCAAGCGTTGGGGCCCCTGCGCCTCGCAGACAGCTGAGGGGCTGCTGCGGCCTACGTAAGTCGTGTGTGAAGGTGAGCAGTGACATGTCCTAGGAAGTTGGCCTGGAGTTCTTTAGAGGGAAATCTAGGCTAGGACTACCCAATACCACCTCGTCAGGGTATGGGGACATGACAGTATTATAACTTAATACTAGGAACACAAGGGAGCATGGCTTACCTGCAGAGGTTCGAGGTTAGCTGTGCTAAGGACCCAGGATGCTGTTTTTCTCCAAGGGCGGAGAGGATGAAGAAAAGAAATTGGCCAGACAGATCTTTTCATTCACACAGACTAAAACCGGGTAACAATGCCCTCAACCCTCTGCTACTTGTCCAATTAGGAGCCTGAGGTTAGACCAACTGTTGTGCAGCCACCACAGGGCCGATAGAAAACGTATCGAGCCTTCTGTGTGTCACGTCTTGCAGGTAGTGGCCCGTGAAGGTGGTCCGACGCTTCCACACCCCAGCTTGCAGGACCTGCGTCACCAAAAAGTTCTTCTTGAAGGCCAGGGACGTAGCAACGCCCCTGACATCATGCGCCCTAGGGCACCGTGATGGAGGAGGGTCAGAACTCAAGGCCAGGTAGATCACCTTGCGGATCCAGGCCAAGATGGTATTCCTGGTGACCCTCCTCTTCGTTTCCCCAGTGCTGACGAACAAGTTCCGCACCTGGGGGCGGGCTGCAGCTGTTCTTTTGAGATACAACCTCAGACTCCTGACTGGGCACAGTAGGAGATGGTCTGGGTCATCTGTTACAGAACGAACACTTGAGACCTGGAAAGAGTCGAACCTAGGGTCCTGCACTCCCGGGTTCTGAGTCTTAGCAACAAACTTAGGGACGAAGCCGAACGTTACCTCTCCCCATCCCCTTGAATGGGCGACGTCGTAGGAGAGGCCATGCAGTTCACCGACTCGCTTGGCCGAGGCCAGAGCTAGCAGGAACACCGTCTTCCAGGTAAGGTGGCGATCAGAAGCCTGGCGTAATGGTTCGTACGGAGGCCTCTTAAGAGACCTGAGGACCCGAACCACGTTCCAAGGAGGAGGTCTCACTTCCGACTGAGGGCAGGTAAGTTCGTAACTCCGTATGAGATGAGAAGAGACAGTTCCAGCGAGGAGGAAATGTCCATTCCTTTGAGCCTGAAGGCAAGACTTAAGGCTGAGCGACAGCCTTTCACTGCCGAGACTGAAAGGCGCATTTCTTCCCGCAGATACACAAGGAACTCCGCTATTGTTGGTAAAGTGGCATCGAGGGGAGAAATACCCCTTCCACGGCACCAACCACAGAAAACTCTCCACTTCACCTGGTAGACTCCTGCGGATGACCTGCGCAGGTGGCCAGACATCCTTTCCGCAACTTGTTGCGAAAATCCTCTCTTTTTGAGGAAATGCTGGATAGTCTCCAGGCGTGAAGTCGAAGCGAAGCTACGGCTTTGTGAAAGATGTTGGATTGTGGTTGTTTGAGTAGCTCGTGACGTGGAGGGAGTTCCCTCGGGATCTCCGTGAGAAGCTGCAGAAGGTCCGGAAACCACTCTGCGTGATACCATAGCGGAGCTATCAGGGTCATCGAAAGGTTGACCGATGTTCTGGTCTTGTTGAGGACCCTCCTCATCAGACAGAACGGGGGAAAGGCATAGACGTCGACGTTGTCCCACCGTTGTTGGAAGGCATCTTGCCAGAGGGCCTTGGGGTCCGGGACTGGGGAGCAGTACAGCGGAAGCTTGGTGTTCAACGCTGTAGCGAACAGGTCCACAGTGGGGGAACCCCACAAAGTCAGGACTTTGTTGGCTATCCGAGGATCCAAAGACTCACTATCTGCGTCGCTCTGCTCAGACTGTTGGCGAGCACATTCCTCTTGCCTGGAATGAAGCGAGCCACAAGTGATATCGAGTGGGCTTCGGACCATCTCAGGATCTCTACTGCAAGATGGGACAGCTGTTCCGAAAAGGTACCTCCCTGCTTGCTGATGTAAGCCACCACCGTAGTGTTGTCGCTCATCACCACTACGGAGTGGCCCGCCAGGACTTGGTGGAACTTTTGAAGGGCCAGGAAAACGGCCTTCATCTCTAGCAGGTTTATGTGAAGGTACTTTTCTGATTCTGACCACAGGCCTGAGGCCCTGTGGTTCAGAACATGGGCACCCCACCCCTTGTTTGATGCGTCCGAAAACAGCATCAAATCCGGGGTAGAGACGAGAAGATCCACTCCCTTTCGCAGGTTCTCGTCTGCCACCCACCATCTGAGGTCCGCTCGTTCCGCAGATCCCTTGGGGATCAGGATGTCCGGGGAGTCGAATCCTTGACTCTACCGAGACTTGAGTCGCCACTGAAGGGATTTCATCCTGAGACGACTGTTGGGGACGAGGAGGGTCAGGGAGGAGAGATGGCCGAGGAGACGAAGCCACGACTGGGCTGAGAGTTCTTCTCGATTGAGGAAAGGTTTCGCAACCTTCCTCAGCCTTGCTATCCTTTCGTCTGATGGGAAGGCTTTGTGGAGATTGGTGTCTATGATCATGCCTAGATACACCAGCTTCTGAGAGGGCTGCAGAGAGGACTTCTCGAGGTTTACCACGATTCCCAGATCCCGACAAACTTCGAGGAGCTTGTCTCGGTGGCGAAGAAGGGATGCCTCCGAGTCTGCCAGGATCAGCCAGTCGTCCAGGTAACGGAGGAGACGGATGCCGATCCTGTGAGCCCAAGAAGAGATGATGGTGAAGACTCTGGTGAACACCTGAGGGGCTGTGGAGAGACCGAAACACAGCACCTTGAACCGGTAGATCTTGTTGTCTAGGCAAAATCTCAGTTACTTACTTGAAGACGGATGGATTGGGATCTGGAAGTACGCGTCCTTCAGATCCAGTGTGCACATGAAGTCTCGTGGTCTCACTGCAAGTCTGACCGTGTCTGCTGTCTCCATACTGAACGGGGTCTGCTTGACAAACCCGTTCAGTGTCGAGAGGTCGATGACTGGTCTCCAGCCTCCAGACGCCTTTCTCACAAGAAAGAGTCGACTGTAAAAGCCTGGGGACCCGTCCACGATCTCCTGGAGAGCGTCCTTCTCCCATGGTCTGGACTTCGGCCCGAAGGGCCTGCCCTTTTGCCGATCCCATGGCAAAAGAGTTCAACGACACTGGATTCGCTGTCAGGGGAGGGAGAGATGCTGTGAACAGGACGCGATACCCTAGAGATATCACGGAGACCGTCCAAACATCCGCCCCGAGTTGCTTCCACCTTGCTGTGCAACTCTGCAGGCATCCCCCCACTGGTGGACACGCGGGGGGAATGCCAACCCTAGCGCTTCCGGCCTCGGCCGGAGCCTCTAGGGTTCTTGCCTCCCCTGGAGGACTTTTTTCCCCTCCTGCCCTTGGTAGGAAAGGGCTTAGACACCTTGGACTTCGCTGCTACGGTATTCTTCTTCGTATCCTTGACGGGACGGGGCTGCTGAACCACCGGGGGCTTATAGGGCCTCGATGTAAGGGCCCTATGGATGAGGGAATCCTGGTTGGATTTCCTCCACCTCTCGGCAGAGAGCTCCACATCCTTAGGCTCAAACAAGCTCTTACTGAGGACGGAAGAGTGTCTGAGCCTGCTCGACTTGGCACTGGGAACCTTATGGTGGAACCTCTCGACAACAGCGTCCCTGCGTTTGAGGATCATGTTGGCCCACAAGCTCGAGACTTGGTGGGACAGGAACTGGATGGTCCGAGTACCCGAGAGGAGAAAAGTTTCCATTGCCTTCCTGGTGCTTTCCTTGGAGAGATCCTCGGAACGCACCGGGATGCCCAGAGACCCCAGCCAGATGTCAAGCCATGAAGTGGCTTGCATAGCGCACTTGATGACCTTCTCCTGGCTCTGGATCTCAGTGGCTGAGAAGGATACGTGCCGGTTGGAGAGCCTTTCGAGAGGGGCTCCCCCTGTGAGCCCTTCCATGGAATGATGTAAGGGAAGGCTCAGCGCAGACTCCTCAAGGACTTCAAAGTACCTCCTCTGATGGACACGAGGAGGAGGGAGGAGCTTACTTCCGGCACTGGATCTACTGGAGGAGGCAAGCTCCGCGAGCTGGCCCTCGATCTTGTCTCTGGCGCTCTTCATCCCCTGGGACCAGGGCAAAGCTGCGCTGGCTCTAGAGGGCTTCTGAGTGCCAAAGATGCGATCCAGGACCGTGTCTTTACCCTCACGAGGTGGGACCTCAGGGTCTGGAATCCCATTAAGGTTCCTCATGAGAGTCAGGACCTGCCAGAACGCGTGCTCTGACTCCTGGGGCTCTCCTCCAGACGGACTTGCAGCGAGGTCTCCGGACCCCAGAGGCTCTTCCTGGGGGGAACGTGGGCATCCTCTACGGCTCTGGGCTGTTCCTGTCTGATCCTAGAAGACAATTTTGGAATCGTCTTAGAATCCTTAGGTTCCCTCCTGGGAGGGATGCAGGACTCTAAAAGCAAAGGGGGCAAGTCCTTCTCCACCTCGGGACGAGGAGACCTCTCAGGAAGAGGAGGAACATCCACCATTGGTGCGATGGGGGAGTATTCCTGCTCAACCGACTCCCCTGAGGAGGGGTAATCCTCCTCTGCAGGGGAGGGCGAGAAGGTCTGAGGGGGAGAAGGATCCTTGCGCAAGGATCTACGCGGGGACAGCACAGGCCTCGGAGGAGGATCCACGGGAGAAACTCCTCTCTTCCTTTTCAGGGGGGAGGAAGCTGCCGCTGGATCGTGACCCGAATCAGAGAGTGTTGGCTTCCGCACGAGAGCTCTGAGTAGGGTGTCGAACCAGGGCTGCTGACTGACAGCAGCGCTGTCAGACACTCCCTCTAAAGGGAAAGGAATCGACGGATCCCTAGGAGTCGTCGACACACGAGGGTTCGCCTGTCGGGCTGTAAGAGAAGAATCCCTTGACCAGTCAGAGGAGCGTTCCCCCTCTGGCGAGCGCGCTGGTCTGCGCTTGCGGGAAGGGGAACGCGACACAGAAGAAACCGCCTACCGGCGATCGCGCTGGGGCTCGTAAACTGGGCCCAGATCAGGATCGCGAGTGAGAGAAGGGCTCGAAGCTGGAAAATCGCGCGCGCCTACGCGTGGGCGGGGGCGCGAAGGAGGATGGTCAGGAGCGACGGTGCGATGGCGCGCAGGAGCCAGAGCGGGAGCGTGGCCGGGGGGGCACGGAAGCCTGAGCGGGAACATGCCCGCGAGCATAAGTGGGCGATGGCGTGGGCGTGCGGCGAGCTGGAACAGGAGGCGGCCGAACGCGCGGGCGCGCAGTGATTTGGTGCAGCAGGGCGAGAGATAACAGGAGCCCCCGAACGAGTGTCCGGTAGGACTGGCCGAGGGAGCGATAGTGCGGGAGCAGGGTCGCGAGCGACCTGAGAACGAGAGGTCTGATGACGGTCCGGCTGGACCGGTTTACTCGCCTGAGCAAACACTAGGAGCGCTGGCGATCGTGAGCGCGTATCAGGAACAGGTCGCGTCGGGGTTCGCGAGGTTCGAGCCGTGTGAGGGCGTTCCGGAGTGAGTTGCGCCACCACCGCTGTCTTAAAGGTAGGCACGGGCTGTGAAGCAGGAACAGGGGGCGATTGAGGAGCGTCGAGCGCGATCGTAGCATTATCAGATTCGCGCGGTTCCAGAGGCGGCCGTGAGCGCCCGTGCGCTGGCTTGGCAACTTCTGGGGCGACGGGCGATTGGGGCGCGTCAAGCGAGATCGTAGCATTAAGAGATTCGCGCGGTTCCAGAGGCGGCCGTGAGCGCCCGTGCCCTGGCTTGGCAACTTCTGGGGCGACGGGCGATTGGGGCGCGTCAAGCGAGATCGTAGCATTAAGAGATTCGCGCGGTTCCAGAGGCGGCCGTGAGCGCCCGTGCCCTGGCTTGGCAACTTCTGGGGCGACGGGCGATTGGGGCGCGTCAAGCGAGATCGTAGCATTAAGAGATTCGCGCGGTTCCAGAGGCGGCCGTGAGCGCCCGTGCCCTGGCTTGGCAACTTCTGGGGCGACGGGCGATTGGGGCGCGTCAAGCGAGATCGTAGCATTAAGAGATTCGCGCGGTTCCAGAGGCGGCCGTGAGCGCCCGTGCCCTGGCTTGGCAACTTCTGGGGCGACGGGCGATTGGGGCGCGTCAAGCGAGATCGTAGCATTAAGAGATTCGCGCGGTTCCAGAGGCGGCCGTGAGCGCCCGTGCCCTGGCTTGGCAACTTCTGGGGCGACGGGCGATTGGGGCGCGTCAAGCGAGATCGTAGCATTAAGAGATTCGCGCGGTTCCAGAGGCGGCCGTGAGCGCCCGTGCCCTGGCTTGGCAACTTCTGGGGCGACGGGCGATTGGGGCGCGTCAAGCGAGATCGTAGCATTAAGAGATTCGCGCGGTTCCAGAGGCGGCCGTGAGCGCCCGTGCGCTGGCTTGGCAACTTCTGGGGCGACGGGCGATTGGGGCGCGTCAAGCGAGATCGTAGCATTAAGAGATTCGCGCGGTTCCAGAGGCGGCCGTGAGCGCCCGTGCGCCGGCTTGGCAACTTCTGGGGCGACGGGCGATTGGGGCGCGTCAAGCGAGATCGTAGCATTAAGAGATTCGCGCGGTTCCAGAGGCGGCCGTGAGCGCCCGTGCGCCGGCTTGGCAACTTCTGGGGCGACGGGCGATTGGGGCGCGTCAAGCGAGATCGTAGCATTAAGAGATTCGCGCGGTTCCAGAGGCGGCCGTGAGCGCCCGTGCGCCGGCTTGGCAACTTCTGGGGCGACGGGCGATTGGGGCGCGTCAAGCGAGATCGTAGCATTAAGAGATTCGCGCGGTTCCAGAGGCGGCCGTGAGCGCCCGTGCGCCGGCTTGGCAACTTCTGGGGCGACGGGCGATTGGGGCGCGTCAAGCGAGATCGTAGCATTAAGAGATTCGCGCGGTTCCAGAGGCGGCCGTGAGCGCCCGTGCGCCGGCTTGGCAACTTCTGGGGCGACGGGCGATTGGGGCGCGTCAAGCGAGATCGTAGCATTAAGAGATTCGCGCGGTTCCAGAGGCGGCCGTGAGCGCCCGTGCGCCGGCTTGGCAACCTCTGGGGCGACGGGCGATTGGGGCGCGTCAAGCGAGATCGTAGCATTAAGAGATTCGCACGGTTCCAGAGGCGGCCGTGAGCGCCCGTGCGCCGGCTTGGCAACCTCTGGGGCGACGAGCTGAGTCGTCGCAACGCGTGGTCGCGTTGGAGCTGTAACAGGAACTGCGCGCGGACGCGCATCGCGAACCTCTCTCGTATCACGAGCTTCCCTAGTATCGCGAACCTCCTTAGGTGGGCGCGATGGGCCCAAAGCGGCGCGTGGGTGTGTTGGGGTGCACGTGAGCGCTGGAGCTGAAATCGCGCGGGGACGCGTATCGCGTCTCTCCCCCGCAGGGCGCGACGAGTCCGAAGGAACCTGTGAGCGCCTGTGCGCCAACTCAGGAACCTCCTGGATCGCGCGTGGTGAAACAGGAACCGGGGGCCGGCGAGGTGTCGGCGGGCGCGTGAGCGCTGAAGGCCGCTGGGGCACCGGTGGGCGCGTAGGCGCCTTATCAGGAACTGGCTGTAAATGCGCAGGAGAGCGCAGCGGCGCTATAACAGGAGCAGGGCGCGATTGCGCAGTTGGGCGCTTACGCGCTACATCAGGAACTGCAGATGGGTGACGGGACGCCGATGGGCGTGGGCGCGCAGGGGAACCCTGGCTAGCAACAGGAACAGAGGCGCGAACGCCTAAGGGTGAGCGCCGAGGCGCTTTGTCAGGAACAGCGGGAATAACAGCAACAGGTAGCGCAGGCGGAGCCTTACGCTTAGGGGCGAGCGGCGCAGTTGCGCGCTCAAGTCCCTGAGACCCCAAAGGGTCAGGAGGTAGCACAGTGGCAATCTCCGGCGCGTAAAGCGCGTCAGCAGCAGTAGATGTAGACAGTTGAGGTGACAGCTCACATGGTCTCGAAGGACGACCATCCTCCGACGGGGATCGCGAACGATCCCTGGAGAGGTCAAGGGTGGTAGCAGGTAGATCAGGAGAACGGCAATCGTCTCCTGCGCAGAGGACTGTGGTGACGACGAGCCGAAGAGATGCCTCCTAACCCCTTTGAAGGGGGAAGGAAGGCCTCTACGGCGAAGGGGAGGACGAGTCTTCAGCCTTTTACGCCCACGAGGGGCCGTGGGATCAGCAGGCTGACCATCAACAGGCCTCCGAAGAGGCGTCTCTACCAGAGAACTCCCCCGAGAGGGAGTCTCAGCGGAAGGAGAGACCGTGGGACTAAGCTCCTCCCTCGTAGTATGTTCAGAGGGAGAGACAGAGCCTTCTGCTACCGCAGCCACAGAAACAGGAGTTTAGTCAGACCAACGGGATGTTTCCGACACAACAACGTCAACCACAGACTGAGGATCTATGTCCGCTGAGGTTGACGATTGTTCGGCAGCCGCACCCCGTTTGATCTTACCAAACAAGACTTCCTTAGAGGGCGAACCCTGTAGCCCCAAGGAAGCCCAAAGCTGAAAAAGGTCATTGTTAGAAACAAATACCTCCTCCGAGGGGGGAGGGGCAGCCGCCTAGCTATATTAGGCAACGACCTCTCCCTCGCCACGGGATCGGTTAATGACATCAACATTACGGTCTACGCTACCTCTCGCCGGCCTCTCGGAAGAGGCCGCCCGAGCGTGAGCTTCGGAGGAGGAATGGGCGGCGGAAGAGGAAGACTTAGGATTTTCTCTCTTCCGAGAAACCTCGGAAGGAGAACGATCCCTCTTAGCCCTCTTCTTACGTCGCCGGGCAAATCTCTCCCACTGGAAGGTAGACCACTCCCTACACTCAATGCACAAATTCTAACTATCACACCGTTGGCCCCTACAATGGGGGCATAAGGAGTGCGGGTCTGTCTCCACGGCCGACATAAAGGTCCCGCAAGGGCGGCCGGGAAGTCCAGGGCAAGTACGCATTGTCAGTAGAGGCCAACTTCACACACACTACAAAAGAGAAAACGCAAAAACAGATTAATATGGCGGTCAAAGCGAGGGAGAGCACAGACAGGTCTGTTCTCTTCTCGAGCCAGAAGTAAAGTGGATCTTCACCGGTGTGTGTGAGGGGGGGAGGGGTAGCTAGCTACCCCTCCCTACCCCCCGGTAACTAGCGGTGGGGTAGGAAACCCTCGTTAAAACTTTATGGCTCGTCATCAGCTGTCGCCAAAGTAATTACCCCATGTAAATAGCGTTGGTTTGTAATCAGTTACGGAACAAACACAAGTTTATATGGAAAGCCTGGGCCAACAACTGCAGTTTCAGCCTTATAATGCAGTATAGTATAGTGATACCTAGCTAGGTGGTCCATCGAAGGGAAGGTAAACGGTGTTGAGAAAATTTTTCTAACTTCTATGCAAGATCAAGGAGCACAATCTTAGTAGACATAAGCAGTATAAGGCTCAAAATCATAATGGCTTTCATCTTAAAATTACTATAATAAAGTTCAGCAATTTATGAAGAGCAGTAAGCTACATTTTCACTACCATAGGGGCTCACACAAATGATATTAAAAGTTAAGGGAGAAAATGCAGCTGATGAAAAGAAATTGCATAGAATTTTAACTATCATCAACAGAGTTTGCACTGTTGGGTAATGAATAAAACTAACTGAAAAATTGTAAAAAGTTTTTAAAGGTTTTGAATACCTTGAACATAAGCATCACAAATTTTACTTCCACCCTAACGACTTGAAGTAATCAGTAACAATGTTGGAAAAAATTGTTAAATTAGCAAAGAAAACATTACCTTGCCTTAATAATTTATAAGTTAAAAAAATTGTTAAATTAGCAAAGAAAACATTACCTTGCCTTAATAATTTATAAGTTATCTCAGCTCAACTAAACCTTATTATAATTTCTGATGCTCATAAAGACATTGGATAGTTTTATAGAAAAACCACAAGGGACAGATAATAAAGCCTAAGGGCATGTATCACTCCACCTGAGGTTACCCCTCATAGAAAACAGGACTAGGGTAAACTACACAAAACTCTGGTCGGTTGGGATCCCAGATACTCCTAAGAAAGTAGTTTGAGGTAAGTACTCCGTGTTGGAACAACTAGCATTTGAAAAGAAAGCTCAAATACATGTTATTGTAGGGAAAATTGCATGCTAAAAACACCTACATACACTATTATTTACTTACTGTTTTGCATTCATCTAAACGTCCTTGTAAAATTTTCATAGATTCCAAAACAATTAGCCCAGCAATAATAGCATTTGTGGTGGCAATAGCTGGAATGATGTTGCCAGCCATAGCTGTAAAACAGAAAACAATTCACTTAAAATGGTAATAGGATTAAATAGGTTTCATCTAACAACCTAGTACAGTATAGCAAAAATCATTATTCAATGTATAAAATGTACAGTTCCTTTATAATATTTCATGGTTGTGAACAATCAAGGAGCCATAGAAAATTTAATTCAAAAACCTTCCATTCTAAAATATGGGATACAAAAATATGGACAAAAATGATAATAGACGACAAAATCACAAAGGCTTATTCTGAAGGAAAGCTACACCCCATAACCTGCTTCAAGTAAGTTGGAAAACATAAAACAAACTATCTCACACAAATTCTGGATCCAGAATATCAATAGATTATCTTGGTAATTTTTTTTTGGTTCTAGTATTATATACAGTGAAAATATTTTAACCCAGTGCCCGATGGTCCTGAATTTCCCAATTTCTTGAAGGCTTTTGCATCTCTATTATCTACATCTTTACTATATTACGCTGCACAGGCAAGAAAGGCAATTATGCTGTCATGTAATTTTCATAATTTACTGTTAACCTTCTTGGTGTTTTACGCCAATTTTAAGGTGTGCACTTGATACTTTGGAAAATCTGATAATCTGAAAGTACAGTTTCCTTTCATTCTGAATTAAAGAAACTTTACTGTACATGATATATCACTTACTTGAGAAATTCTTATAAACTAAGTATATATGATATGTTTGATTTGTTACACAATAGCATGAGGTGTTTGAATAAGCCCACAGGGAAAGTGACTATTTGTAGATACTTAGATGATTCCAGTATAGAATAAGTAAGAGATAAAAAAAAAATTAAAATGTTTTTTGTAATATGTTATTTTTATTAATAAAATAAATTTTTGAATATACTTACCCGATAATCATGTAGCTGTCAACTCCGTTGCCCGACAGAATTCTATGGAGGGATACGCCAGCTATCACAATACTAGAAGGGGGTGTATTTACCAGCGCCACCTGTGGCCAGGTACTCAAGTACTTCTTGTTGACACCTCCTCAATTATTCCTCGGTCCACTGGTTCTCTATGGGGAGGAAGGGAGGGTCGATTAAATCATGATTATCGGGTAAGTATATTCAAAAATTTATTTTATTAATAAAAATAACATTTTTCAATATTAAACTTACCCGATAATCATGTAGCTGATTCACACCCAGGGGGGTGGGTGAAAAACCAGTGTACAAGACTAAAGGATAGCTAAGTATCCCGTATTTCATATAATCAGTTATCCACAATAACAATGAAATAATAAGTACCTGGTAAGGAAGTCGACTTGAACCGTTACTCTGCCTTTAATAAGATCGTCTTCCTTACTGAGCGCAGCGTTCCTCTTGGGAGGCTGAATCAACTCAAAGGTGCTAAAGTATACAGGGTAGCAACCCATACTAAAGGACCTCATCACAACCTTTAACCTTGGCGCTTCTCAAGAAAGAATTGACCACCCGCCAAATCAACAAGGATGTGGAAGGCTTCTTAGCCGACCGTACAACCCATAAAAAGTATTCAAGAGAAAGGTTAAAAAGTTATGGGATTATGGGAATGTAGTGGCTGAGCCCTCGCCTACTACTGCATTCGTTGCTACGAATGGACCCAGGGTGTAGCAGTACTCGTAAAGAGACTGGACATCTTTGAGAAAGAATGATGCGAACACTGACTTGCTTCTCCAATAGGTTGCATCCATAACACTCTGCAGAGAACGGTTCTGTTTGAAGGCCACTGAAGTAGCCACAGCTCTCACTTCATGTGTCCTTACCTTCAGCAAAGCAAGGTCTTCTTCCTTCAGATGAGAATTTGCTTCTCTAATCAGAAGCCTGATGTAGTAAGAAACTGAGTTCTTAGACATTGGTAGAGAAGGCTTCTTGATAGCACACCATAAGGCTTCTGATTGTCCTCGTAATGGTTTTGACCTTCTTAGATAGTACTTAAGAGCTCTAACTGGGCAAAGTACTCTCTCCAGTTCGTTCCCCACCATGTTGGACAGGCTTGGGATCTCGAACGACTTAGGCCAAGGACGGGAAGGAAGCTCGTTTTTAGCCAAAAAACCGAGCTGCAAGGAACATGTAGCCGTTTCAGATGTGAAACCTATGTTCCTGCTGAAGGCGTGGATCTCACTTACTCTTTTACCTGTTGCTAAGCACACGAGGAAAAGAGTTTTTAATGTGAGGTCCTTAAAAGAGGCTGATTGGAGCGGTTCAAATCCTGATGACATTAGGAACCTTAGGACCACGTCTAGATTCCAGCCTGGAGTGGACAACCGACGTTCCTTTGAGGTCTCAAAAGACCTAAGGAGGTCCTGTAGATCTTTGTTGGAGGAAAGATCCAAGCCTCTGTGGCGGAAAACCGCTGCCAACATACTTCTGTAACCCTTGATCGTAGGAGCTGATAGGGATCTTACGTTCCTTAGATGTAACAGGAAGTCAGCAATCTGGGTTACAGTGGTACTGGTTGAGGAAACTGCATTGGCCTTGCACCAGCTTCGGAAGACTTCCCATTAAGACTGATAGACTCTGAGAGTGGATGTCGTCCTTGCTCTGGCAATCGCTCTGGCTGCCTCCTTCGAAAAGCCTCTAGCTCTTGAGAGTCTTTCGATAGTCTGAAGGCAGTCAGACGAAGAGCGTGGAGGTTTGGGTGTACCTTCTTTACGTGAGGTTGACGCAGAAGGTCCACTCTAGGAGGAAGAGTCCTGGGAACGTCGACCAGCCATTGCAGTACCTCGGTGAACCATTCTCTCGCGGGCCAGAGGGGAGCAACCAACGTCAGCCGTGTCCCTTTGTGAGAGGCGAACTTCTGAAGTACCCTGTTGACAATCTTGAACGGCGGGAATGCATACAGGTCGAGATGGGACCAATCCAGCAGAAAGGCATCCACGCGAACTGCTGCTGGGTCTGGAATCGGAGAACAATACAATAGGAGCCTCTTGGTCATCGAGGTAGCGAATAGATCTATGGTTGGCTGACCCCACAGGGCCCAAAGTCTGCTGCAAACATTCTTGTGAAGGGTCCACTCTGTGGGGAAGACCTGACCCTTCCGGCTGAGGCGATTTGCCATGACATTCATATCGCCCTGAATGAGCCTCGTTACCAGCGTGAGCTTTCGATCTTTTGACCAAATGAGGAGGTCCCTTGCGATCTCGAACAACTTCCTCGAATGAGTCCCTCCCTGCTTGGAGATGTAAGCCAAGGCTGTGGTGTAGTCGGAGTTCACCTCCACCACCTTGTTAAGCTGGAGGGACTTGAAGTTTATCAAGGCCAGATGAACTGCCAACAACTCCTTGCAATAGATGTGAAGTGTCCTTTGCTCCTGATTCCATGTTCCCGAGCATTCCTGTCCGTCCAGTGTCGCACCCCAGCCCGTGTCCGATGCGTCCGAGAAGAGAGGGTGGTCGGGGGTCTGAACAGCCAATGGTAGACCTTCCTTGAGAAGAATGCTGTTCTTCCACCACGTTAGAGTAGACCTCATCTCTTCGGAAACAGGAACTGAGCCCGTCTCTAGCGTCATGTCCTTTATCCAGTGAGCAGCTAGATGATACTGAAGGGGGCGGAGGTGGAGTCTCCCTAACTCGATGAACAGGGCCAGCGATGAAAGTGTCCCTGTAAGACTCATCCACTGCCTGACTAAGCATCGGTTCCTTCTCAGCATGCTCTGGATGCATTCTAGGGCTTGGAAGATCCTTGGGGCCGACGGACAAGTCCGAAAAGCTCGACTCTGAAGATCCATACCCAAGGAGACAATGGTCTGGGATGGAACGAGCTGAGACTCCTCAAAATTGACCAGGAGGCCCAGTTCCTTGGTCAGATCCATAGTCCATTTGAAAATCTCCAGACAGCAACGACTTGTGGGAGCTCTTAAAAGCCAGTCGTCTGACGGAGCCGGACACAAGATCATGATACTGCTGCACAGTCTGTAAACTGTCAATCATGGGCAAGCGAGGAAGTACAGTGACAACCCGAATCCGTCTAGACTGTCTGGGTCGTACAGACAACTCCTTAACGGGTTGCTGAGGTTGCCGCACTGCGTCACAACAAGTCCCTTCTGTCGGTTGTTGAACGTCTTCCCCGTGACACATTGACTCCGTAAACAAAAAATCCTCTAACAAGGACTAAGCTTGGACTGCATGTCATGCAACACAGCTCAAGGTCTATGGGAGCAGGTGTGGTAACAGACGGGATTAGCGGCTGAAGTGGAACCATTACCTTCCCTGTAAGCATGTTATGCTTAAATAAAAGTCCATAAGAGGTTATGCAGCTAAAGGCTCCCTCCAAATGACAGAGTCCTCAAGGGAATATCAGAAGGAGGGAGAAAAGAACTTTCTCATCTACAGGGACCTTATCCTAGAAAAGCTAAGTTCTCTGAGTGAGGGTTCACTGGTGCAAAAGCAGCAGACTAGAAGGCAACGTTATGAAACTGCTTGACAGTCTAGTGAGTTGGCAACAACCCAAGATGTGTTGAGAAGCATGCGGTAAGGTATGCAGAGCATGATGTATGCAGAGTATGCTGTATGTAGAGCATGTTGTATGCAGAGCATGCTGAATGCAGAGAATGCTGTATGCAGAGCATGTTGTATGCAGAGCATGCTGAATGCAGAGCATGCTGAATGCTGAGCATGTAGTAAGCAGAGCCTGCTGTAAGCAGAGCCTGCTGTAAGGAAAGCAGAGCGTGTGCATGGCGTTTAACATTTCTCAGAAATTCCATGACCAGTGCTAGAGTGCTTTATGCATGCTTGCATGGGGTTTAAACCATGGTATGAAAATGGAGGTAAGGTATGCTGAACAGCAGAGTCAGAACGAGCTGGAACAACAATAGTTGTGGTTTCCTCTTCAAGACTCCGATGAGGGAACACCTGAGGCTCAGTCTGCAAAGGCTGAATAAAAGACAAGCAGAAGGAAGGCGCATGGGTGGAGGAGGCTGACTCCTAGCATGAGTGGTTGAACCCAAGGGTTGCGCTTGCTGAGCGGTTGGCGGAAGCGGAGTAGCAAGTTCCAGTTCCTGTGGTGTGAGCGGAGCGCGATGAGGAAGAGGCTGCGCAGAACAAGGTAAATGTCTCGCAAGCTGAGGCTCCTGAGGCGCAAGGCTAAGGTGTTGTGGTGCTTGCCTTGTGGAGGGTTGAGCTCGCTGCAGCAAGAGCTGAGGAGACTGACTCATGGACGGGAGAGGTTGTTGTACCTCAACCGAGTGTTGCATCACTGGTGGAGCAGCAAGTGGAGGCGGAGGAAGAGAGGTAAAATCCTCCTGATCCCAATGTAAAGGTTGCCTTAAGGAAGGCGGAGGCTGAACACCACAGGGAACAGCAAACTCAGCACGTGGCTTAACATCGTACGCCTGGCAGGTGGAACTGCTGGCAGGTGGTACTGCGATCAGGCGGAGCGAGTGTAGGTGGAGGGAGTGTAGGCGGAGGCGGAGGAGCAACACTCTCAGCCCGACACTCACGCATCAAGTCCGAAAGCTGTGCTTGCATGGACTGTAGTAGAGTCCACAACATCGTACGCCTGGCAGATGGTACTGTGATCAGGCGGAGCGAGTGTAGGTGGAGGGAGTGTAGGCGGAGGCGGAGGAGCAACACTCTCAGCCCGACAGTCACGCATCAAGTCCGAAAGCTGTGCTTGCATGGACTGTAGTAGAGTTCACAACATCGTACGCCTGGCAGTGGTACTGTGATCAGGCGGAGCGATCATAGGCGGGGGGGAGTGTAGGCGGAGGCGGAGGCGCAACACTCTCAGCCCGACACTCACGCATCAAGACCGAAAGTTGTGACTGTATGGACTGCAGTAGAGTTAACTTGGGGTCGGCAGACACTAAGTTCTGCTGAGGTAAAGCCTTAACAGCAGAGATCTGTTGTGGCAGAACCTTACTCCTCTTAGGCGGAGTGTAATCAACTGATGACTGAGGAGAGTCAGAGCTAACCCAATGACTGCATTCGGGTTGTGAACTTTAACTTCGTACGTCTGGCATAGGTCTGGACTTAACGTTTAAGAGGTCTTGAGACCTGAGACCAGCGTTACTCTGCCTTTATTTTCTCCCCTAATCTCTTCTGCAGACGAGCAAAATAAGGGCTCAATCGTCTGCGGGTGGGAGTGACGGTCTCGGTAAGACACGCCCACAACCACCGAGAATACTTCTGTGCGCCGATCAAGGCCTGCTGAACCCTTATGCCCTTCGACATTGCTTCTCCCCTGGGCTTGGGAGCTTGCAAGAGGTCCCGGACTGGGAGGACGACTGGCGCGCACAAAAGTACCCTCACGCACTAATCACTTATCACTTTGATTTCTGTTTCCACTTATTTCACTGAACTCGAAACTTTAAGTGGTTTGTACCTGAAATACGCAATTCTATCCTTTCTCAAAGTTAGTAATTGCGAAAACAGAATTACAATGTAACAGAAAAATCTAATGAAAGATAATTCAGTGGTTGGAAAGAGACTAAACACTAGATCACTCTAGAAACGTTTAGTTTCTTCCCCTAAAGAGACTAGGGAGAAGAGCAAAAACGATAACGACGTTACTCGTACGCCTGGCAGGCTTGAATGAAACGTTTATCCTCTTTCTCCCTCCGTCTCTATCTCTCTCTCTCTCTCTCTCTCTCTCTTGACTTAGAACCTGAGAGAAGAGCCCAATCATATATATCGTTAAAACATATTATTGTTAAAGGAAAAAACTGAAAAGTTCCTTTATTAGGATCAAAACCATTAAGTTAAGAAAGAATGAACAAAACGCTAGACACGGTTACTCTTACTGCAACGTGAAACCGTGAACATTCTTTCTCTATCGTAACGATAGAGTGCAAGTAGAACGTTCTGAACGTCAACAACTGCAGAGACAAAACAAAACGTTAGTTCAACTTTGAAAACAGTACGAGACTGTCAAAGAAAATCTTTCAAACTCTGTGGCGGAAATAGCATAATATGTTAACAGGTAAAACCGAAATGACGGGCTCAAAGTTTATTAACTTCGGTAAAAGACCGCCTACTATAGGAAGGTCGAATATAAACAAATATAAAAATTAATTTTAATGAGTTTATAATAAAAGGAAGTTAATCGAAGAGGCCTATAAGAGGCGGAGAGATATAAAATAAATCTATAACTTTAAAAATTAAGAAAGAGAGTCTATACTCTCTTAGACACCAACACTTCCGTCTAAGGGAAGGGTCGGCCATTGAAAGGTGAACGAGAGTTCATACTCTCTCGTCACCATAATTAATCAAATTAATTCCAAAAGCTAACTAAGCTAATATAGAAGTTTCCAGTAAAGCGACAGCCGAAATCAAAGAGAAATACTTCACCAAAGTCGTGAAAATACTCCAAGAACATAAGCGTATCCCAGAACGTCTTGCCGGAAGCACGACAGAGGAATAATTGAGGAGGTGTCAACAAGAAGTACTTGAGTACCTGGCCACAGGTGGCGCTGGTAAATACACCCCCTTCTAGTATTGTGATAGCTGGCGTATCCCTCCATAGAATTCTGTCGGGCAACGGAGTTGACAGCTACATGATTATCGGGTAAGTTTAATATTGAAAATTTATTGATATTATTAAAGTCCTTGTCCATGAAAACCTATGATTAGACACCAAAATGACTGTCTTGTGTCAAAGGTGACGGAAGTTATAGTGTTTTGTATATCAGCAGCCATCTCAAACTTTTCAAATTGCTCAAGAGGTCATAAGTGCACCCAACAAATTTCAAGGTCTGACCACCATCCGGACTACTAGATTTTATTCACCCTGTCTATTAACCCTTTTACCCAAAATGGACGTACTGGTACTCCTAGCAAAAAAATGTTTTTTACATTTTTTTTTACATTTTTTTTACATATTTTTGATAACTTTATGAGAAACTTCAGGTATTTTCCAAAATAATGAGACCAACCTGACCTCTCTATAACGAAAATTAAGGCTGTTAGAGCAATGTAAAAAAAATATATTGCAAAATGTGCTTGAAAAAAAAAACGCCTGGGGGTTACGGATTGGAAAGTTCCAAATAGCGTTGGGGGTAAAAGGGTTAATGAGATGCCAAACTACATACTTGCCACAAAACATAAATATTTACAGGTGATTACAAAAATATATATTAAGTTTTTTTAGTGCATGGGGAGGGTGGTTAAACGGTTTCCATACTTAAAGTCATTAGCCTAAAAGTAGTAAAAATAATAAATAACACTTATAATAACTACTATTACTATTCACTATACATAAGCCTAAAACAACTTAGTTCAATACTCACACTTAACATCAAAACGAGTCTTCTCAGGAATGCCAAAAATATGAGCTCGTACATTTGCACAAGCAGTTACAAAATCCATACTGTCCTTGTCATCTTTATCCCAAACTAAATCTTCACCTTCTGGCTGACTCTGTCAAAAAGCAAAAGTTCTTCAGTAAAAACATGAATAAAGTTACATTTTCGTCTCTAGCTTTTACAACAATATATTTTAAAAGGATTCTACTTTCCATCTCACCTTCTTTCTTTTATGAAGATTCTCAACAGCATTGGCAAAAACGTCCCGACATTGAGAAACTGTCCACGGTCGCTGGTCTTGGATTAATCCCTCACCATCAAGTATCACATCTAGAAACAAAAAAAAAGCAATAAAAAATCTCTAATATTTGGAAGTTAAAAAAATCCTATTAACCCTCTAAAGATCCAATGACAAACTTGGTCCTTCATCCATTCATTTGGCTATACAGAAAATTTATTCAGTTTTCTAACGCAACCTCCAAGTTTTTCTATATTTATTCCTTTATTAGTTACGCTATGAAACTTCAACATAAGTAGGCTGAAACATAATGTCATAGATCACCGTAAAAAAGTTTGCAAGTCATGAGCCTGACAGTGGTTTTGTCACATCCAGAATCACCAAAGGTTTAAGAAAGATTAGCAGAGTCCATCTCTCACTCCTTAACTTCAACTGGAGAATGAACCTATGAAATATGTGAGGATGCCAAAGAAGCTGTCATTGAAGCACAAACAGCAGACTTGAGGCTTCAACAATTCATTTATCTGAATTCCTTCTTGATGCTTGGTAACAGCATGAAAAACAACTGGAGAAATGGTTACACTTAGGTCTCGCAGCTTCATCATCAAGAACATAAAGCAAGTACTGTAGTGACATGAGCCACAAAAGCTGACAAATCCAGAAATCCCAAGAAGAACAATCTCCCAAAACTGATGTGATGTGCTTACAACCGAACTGCTGTCTTATAGGTCAGAACTTTTGGGGTTTAAGCTAAGACAATAGTCAGATCTTAACATTCACAGAGGTTGGGTAACAGACAACCAAATAATGAAAAATAATTAGTAATTGCCCCACACCTAATGACACTCTCAGACCTTACACAACTAGAAAAAATCTAGTATATCCAAATCTTAAGAAAAATACAAAAGTAATTATTTATATAGTTATATAAAACCTAAAAAGCAAAGTATTTAGATTTACAAACCTCTAAATAAAAAACACAAATAACTATTATTACTCAATACTTAAAAATTCACCAATAAAATAATACCCCAGAATCAAACACCCAAGAACTTATACAATTCAGTTACTAACCAAAAGGTAACTTGAATGAAACTGTATGGACCAAAACAAAGGCAACTGAGCCACTTTATGCATAGCTTTCACCAAGTTCAGTCCTACAAAACCTTGTTCCATCAATTTAATTAATTTCAGGTTTTCTTTTGCTTATCCATAAACAATGGCAAAAGAGGTCACATCTTTAGAGGAGGAGGATGGAAGGGATCCTACCTCTAGTTCATTGATGAAGGAAATGATGGAAATCTAGGGTTACATTATTTGGTTGATAAATATACATCTCTTGACAATAAGAGCCTTACCTGAATCTGGTATTTTATCCCACTGCAAAGGTGTTGGTTTCCTTCTTTTCTCCCACAACTTATCCATTGACAGAAGGTACTGAATGTCATCACCAAAAAGTTTGCCAAATAATTTCTGCAATGGAGAAGTTTAATTTAGAAATAAAATAACCTTTGTAAAATCAAAACTTAAAATAAAAAGACTTCAAATGTTACTGCTACTTTGTACTCTTTCAAAGGATAATTAATGGCCAAGAAATAAGTACTTTATCACGCATGAACACAATCTAGATAAAGGAAAGGTTTCAAAAGAACGAGCAAGAGGAATATTTGTTTTTCTTGTTAAGTCTAGATGTCATATATATGACCAAAAATTATAAGGGTATAGCAATACTTAATATGATGTGAAGGTGTATTGTAAGATTTATGGAAAAAAGTAAGATATATGACAGACAGAGAGGGAAGGGAAGACCAGCAGGGGTTTAATAGGAAAAAAGGAAGTGTGGTTTGCAAGTTTACTTATGAACGAGGTTTTTCTTTAAGAAATGAGGAAGAGAAAATGCTAGATGCAGTGAACATGGACCAAGAAAACTTGTAATAGAAATGACAAGAGAAGTGGTAGGCTATTAGGATGTCTGCAGTTGAGAGTTAATCTGTTGACAGTCATTACAATATGGAAAGATAAGATAAGGTTGCCTTGGTTTAGAGAAAATATAGGTATTTGAGAAAGAGGTGATATTTCTCCATGGCTATTTATATAGATGGAGTTCTTTCTGTACTAACCTCAATAGTTTACTATTTGTGTATGTTCAATTTATGGATATAACGATGCAAAAGGAGTAGGCCATCAGATATAGTATATGTGAAAAGTTGTGTAAGGACTGTGAATAAACTGTGGGATGTTTAGTTTAATATTTTCAGATGATTTTTGATGGCTGAATATACTGCAGAAAAGCTGCAAAAACCTGTCACAGTTTAAAGTGCTTGTAGACAAACAAGGCTTCACAGCTATCCGAGTATGAGGAAAGTAACGATGACAAATGAAAACCAAATAAAAGAAATAAACAATGAATGCTAATATGGATGGTGGGTAAGTAGCAGCAGTTGACCAATAGATATCCGGAAGTAAACAAAGTTAAGGTAAGAGGAGATACACTAAGTTAAAAAAAGAAATGTAGTAAGGTGTGTAAAATATTGTGAAGAGAATATATGCAACCTCTTAAAACATTTAATAAACTACGAAGATTTTAATTAATTCTCTCTCTCATCTTAAAACTTACTAATGAAGATTTCAAGTAGCTTTGTTAACAAAAAAAAAAAAAGTTAAGTAGTAAGGATATTTGATGTTTCCATTTATAAGTTTAAAGCATTGGAAAAAATTTGCAAGAATAAATACAATAGCATTGAGCAGAGTTATAATTGTATACGAGTACAGTACCATAAGCAAAACAATTTTTCCTATTAAGTTTATCCTTTCAATACTTCCAATATTCATTTTGCCCCATGTTTTGAAGTGACAACTAGAGAGAAAAGACTTTAAAGTCAAGATGTGAATCCCTTAATAGAGATTTAGCTAGAATTAGTGCATGGTGCAAATTATGGGGTATGAAGTTGAATCCTAACAAAACTCAAAGTATGATTGTAAGTAGGTCAAGGACGGTGGCTCCTCAACATCCGGATCTCAGTATTGATAATGTTTCTTTAAATATGTATGACTCTTTCAAAATTTTAGGTGTGATTCTCGACAGTAAATTTACTTTTGAGAAACATATAAGGTCTCTGTCTTCTTCAATGGCACAAAAAATAGGCTTATTGAGAAAGTCTTTCAAGATTTTCGGTGATCAATCTATTCTGAAGAAGTGTTTTAATTCTTTCATTCTACCTTGTTTTGAGTATTGTTCTCCTGTTTGGTATTCAGCTGCTGATTCTCATCTTAATTTGTTGGACAGAAACTTACGGTCTATTAAATTTCTTATTCCTGATCTAGATATTAATCTCTGGCACCGTCGTTCAATTAGTTCATTATGCATGTTGCATAAGATTTTTCATAACTCTGACCATCCTTTACATTCAGATCTCCCTGGACAATTCTATCCTGTTCATAATACTAGGCAGGCAGTTAATTCTAATAGCCAGGCCTTCTCCATCACGAGGCTCAATACTACGCAGTACTCTAGAAGTTTTATTCCAGCTGTTACCAAGTTGTGGAATGATCTTCCTAATCGGGTGGTTGAATCAGTAGAACTTCAAAAGTTCAAAGTTGGAGCAAATGCTTTTTTCTTGACCAGGCGGACATGAGTCTTTTTATAGTTTATTTATGACATATTTGTTTTTGATGCTGTTAATAGTTTATATATGACATGTCTGTTTTGACGTTGTTACTGTTTTTAGAATGATTTATTGTTAATTTGTTCTCTTCATTTATTTATTTCCTTATTTCCTTTCCTCACTGGGCTATTTTTCCCTGTTGGAGCCCCTGGGCTTATAGCATCTTGCTTTTCCAACTAGGGTTGTAGCTTGGATAGTAATAATAATAATAATAATAAATGGACAATCTGAATGATATAAAAATATCTTTTTCCCAGGATAATTCAGCTAACATTTCTACCAGGATACCCTACACTCATATGGGGTTTAGGTGCGTTACTTCCGCAAGAGACTGCCAGAAAAACTGTGCAAAATTTCACAATATGACAAATTCGAAGATAATTTGTATTTTTCCTAACCATACAAACCTTAGCTATTTACATTGGGTTTACCTTTTAGCGTAGCTGAAATGACGAGCCAATAGTTTTTAACGAGGGTTAATTACCCCCGCGCTAGTTAGCGGGGGGTAGGGGAAGGGTAGCTTGCTACCCCTCCCCCCCTCACACACCGGTGATTTGCTTCACTTCACTTAGAGGTAGGACTTGACTTGGGGGTCAGGGATGGCGGGCACATATGTATAAATAGCTAAGGTTTGTATGGTTAAGAAAAATACAAATTATCTTCGAATTTGTCATTTGTTCCCTAACCGAAATACAAACCACGCTATTTACATTGGGTGACTTACCCCTTAGGAAGGGTGGAAAGTCCCCAGCCTTACTGACTTCGGCTTTGCCACGGGGCTCAATCCCTCAGTGAGCAGCACTTGAGAAAAGGAGCCCCTGCACCTCACAAGTTCCTAGCATCGCTAGGAACGAGTCGAGTGGCCTACATAAGCAGTGTGTGACTCGTCCTATGAAGTTGACCTTGAGACCTTTAGATAGGAATCTAGGATAGGACGTTCCCAATACCACCTCGTCAGGGTATGGGGGACGCAACAGTATTTAGCTTAATACTAGGAGCACAAAGAAGCATGGGTTACCTGCAGAGGTCGAGGTCAGCTATGCGAGGACCAGGATGCTGCTTCCCCAAGAGAGGGGAGAATGAAGAAAGAAGTAAGGGTCAGACATACTCTTTAATTCACGCAGACTAAGACCGGGTAACAACGCCCCCAACCTACTGCTACTTATCCAAAAAGGAGCCTGAGGTTAGACCAGCTGTTGTGCAGCCACCACAGGGCCGATAGAAAACGTATCAAGGCTCCTGTGGGTCATGTCTTACAGGTAGTGGGCTGTGAAGGTCGTCTGACGCTTCCAGACCCCAGCTTGAAGTACCTGCGTCACAGAGAAGTTTCTCTTGAAGGCCAGGGATGTAGCAACACCCCTGACATCGTGTGCCCTAAGGCGACGTGACGGAGGAGGGTCTGGATTCAAGGCATGGTGGATAACCCTTCGAATCCAAGCTGAGATGGTGTTCCTGGTGACCCTCCTCTTAGTCCTGCCTGTGCTCACAAACAAAGCTCGCACTTGAGGACGGACTGCAGCCGTTCTCTTCAAGTAGTGCTTCAGACACCTCACTGGACATAGTAGTAGCTGGTCTGGGTCGCTTGTTACAGAACGGAGACTTGCGATCCTGAAAGAGTCGAACCGAGGATCCGGCACTCCAGGATTCTGAGTCTTGGCTACAAACTCAGGGACGAACCTGAACGTTACCTCCCCCCATCCCCTTGAATGGGCGATGTCGTACGAGAGACCATGAAGTTCACTAACCCGCTTGGCCGAAGCCAAAGCGAGTAGGAAAGCCGTCTTCCAAGACAGGTGGCGATCGGAGGCCTGACATAATGGTTCGAAGGGAGATCTCTTAAGAGCCCTGAGGACTCGAACCACGTTCCAAGGAGGGGGTCTCACTTCCGACTGGGGGCAGGTAAGCTCATAGCTACGTATGAGTAAAGAGAGTTCTAGCGAGGAAGAGATATCCACGCCCTTCAGCCTGAAGGCCAAGCTTAAGGCTGAGCGATAGCCTTTCACTGCCGAGACAGAAAGGCGCATTCTTCCCGCAGATAAACGAGGAAGTCCGCTAATGCTGGAATAGTGGCATCGAGTGGAGAGATACCCCTCCCACGACACCAACCACAAAAGACTCTCCACTTTGCTTGGTAGACTCCCTCAGAGGACCTTCGCAGGTGCCGAGACATTCTCTCCGCAACCTGTTGCGAAAAGCCTCTCTCCGTGAGGAGACGCTGGATAGTCTCCAGGCGTGAAGCCGAAGCGAGGCCACGGCCTTGTGAGGGACACCGGAGTGGGGTTGTCTGAGAAGCTCGTGTCGTGGAGGAAGTTCCCTCGGGAGCTCCGTCAGGAGCTGCAGAAGGTCCGGGAACCATTCTGCGTGATGCCATAGCGGAGCTACCAGAGTCATCGAACAGTTGACCGATAGTCTGGTCCTGTTGAGCACCCTTCTCATCAGACAGAACGGTGGGAAGGCGTACACGTCTATGTTGTCCCACCGTTGCTGGAAAGCATCTTGCCAGAGTGCCTTGGGGTCCGGGACTGGGGAGCAGTACCGGGGCAGCTTGAAGTTCAACGCTGTCGTGAACAAGTCCACAGTCGGGGAACCCCACAAAGTCAGGACTTTGTTGGCTATCTGAGGATTCAAAGACCACTCGGTACTCACTATCTGCGAGGCCCTGCTCAGACTGTCGGCGAGCACATTCCTCTTGCCAGGAATGAAGCGAGCTGATAGTGTTATTGAGCGGATTTCGGTCCACCTCAGAATCTCTACTGCAAGATGGGATAGCTGCTACGAAAAAGTGCCTCCCTGCTTGTTGATATAAGCCACTACCGTGGTGTTGTCGCTCATCACCACCACGGAGTAACCCGCCAGGGACCGTTGGAACTGCTGAAGAGCCAGAAAGACGGCCTTCAATTCTAGCAGGTTATGTGCAGGCACTTTTCTGATTCTGACCAAAGGCCTGAGGCCCTCTGGTTCAGAACGTGCGGCCCCCAACCTTCTTTTGACGCGTCCGAAAACAGAGTCAATTCCGGGGGGGAGGACGAGAAGACTCACTCCCCTCCGCAGGTTCTCGTCGACCTGCCACCACCGCAAGTCCGTCTGTTCCAAAGACCCCATCGGGATCAGAATGTCCGGAGAATTGGATCCTTGATTCCACCGGGACTTGAGCCGCCACTGTAGGGATCTCATCCTGAGGCGGCTGTTTGGAACCAGACGAGCCAGGGAGGATAGGTGACCTAAGAGACGCAACCACGACTGGGCGGGGAGCTCTTCTCGCCTGAGGAAGGGTTCCGCCACCCTCCTCAGCCTTGCTATCCGGTCGTCTGATGGAAAGGCTTTGTGGAGATTGGTGTCTATCAGCATGCCTAGATAAACCAGTCGTTGGGACGGCTGCAGAGAGGACTTCCCGAGGTTTACCACGATCCCCAGATCCTGGCAAAGATCCAGAAGCCTGTCCCGGTGCCGAAGAAGGGTCGACTCCGAGTCTGCTAGGATCAGCCAATCGTCCAGATAACGAAGGAGACGAATGCCGTTCCTGTGCGCCCAAGATGAAATCAGGGTGAACACTCTGGTGAACACCTGAGGAGCTGTTGAGAGACCGAAACACAGCACCTTGAATTGGTAGATCTTGTCGTCTAGGCAGAATCTCAGGTACTTCCTGGAAGACGGATGGATTGGGATCTGGAAGTACGCGTCCTTTAGATCCAGTGTGCACATGAAGTCTTGTGGTCTCACCGCAAGTCTGACCGTGTCTGCTGTCTCCATGCTGAACCGGGTTTGCTTGACAAACCCGTTCAGAGCCGAGAGGTCGATGACAGGTCTCCAGCCTCCAGACGCCTTCTTTACAAAAAAGAGTCGACTGAAGAAGCCTGGGGAGCCGTCCACGACCTCCTGGAGAGCACCCTTCTCTAGCATGGTCTCGACTTCAGCCCGAAGGGCCAGCCCCTTTGCTGACCCCGTGGCATAGGAGCTCAACGACACTGGATTCGCTGTCAGGGGAGGTTGAGATGTTGTGAACGGGACGCGATAGCCTTGGCCGATCACTGAGACCGTCCAAGCATCGGCCCCGTGTTGCTGCCACCTGCGGACGTAACGCTGAAGGCATCCCCCCACAGGTGGACACGCAGGGGGACTGCCACCCCTAGGGCTTGCGGCTGCGGCCGCTACCCCTAGGAGTCCTGCCTCCCCTGGAGGACTTGCCGCCCCTCTTGACCTTGGCTGGAAAGGGCTGGGGCTTAGACACCACTTTCTTAACTGCCGATGCCTGCTTCGGAGCCTTACGAGGCTGCTGCTGCTGTTGCGGCGGAGCTGGAGTCTTATAGGGCCGAGCTGTAAGGGCCCTATGTTAGAGGAGTCCGTGCTGGATTTCCTCCACCTCTCAGCCGTTCGCTCCATGTCCTGTGGCTCAAACAGGTTCTCCCCAAGAATGGAAGCATGTCTGAGCCTACACACATCCACGGCGGGGACCTTCGGATGGAATCTCTCGGTCACCGCATCGCGCCGCTTCAACACCGAGTTGGCCCACAGGGTGGTGACTTGGTGCGCCAAAAACTCGATGGAGCGGGTGCCCGAGAGTAAGGAGGTCTCCAGGCCCTTCCTATTGGTCTCCTTAAACAAGTCCTCAGAGCACAATAGGATGCCCAGAGTTCCTAGCCAAAAAACCAGCCACGAAGTGGCCTGCATGGCACACTTCGCGACCTTTTCATGGCTCAGGATCTCTGCCGCCGAGAACGACACCTGCCGGGCAGAGAGCTTCTCAAGGGGAACTCCCTTCGCCAGCTCCTCCACGGAGTGATGGAGAGGAAGAGCGAGACTGGACTCACCCAAGATCTCAAAATACCTCCTCTGCTTAAGACGAGGAGGAGGGATGAGCTTGTTCCCGGCAGAGGAACGACTGGAGGAGGCAAGAATCGCGAGCTGGGCGTTGGCCCTGGCTCTGGCACTCTTCAGACCCCGAGACCAGGGCAGAGCCGCACTGGACTTGGGGGCCTTCCGAACGTCGAACACTTCGTCCAAGATAGTGTCCTTGCCTTCACGGGGGGCGATCACGGGGTCCATAAGCCCGTTGAGTTGCCTCATCAGGCTCAGGACCTGCCAGAAGGCATGTTCAGATTCCTGCTGATCTCCTTCTTGCGGGCTGGCAGCTAAGTCTCCTGTCCCAGGAATCTCTTCCTGGGGTGAAGCGTGGACGTTCCCCCGGGGAGCCGCTGGTTCCTGGCGAATCCTCGAAGAAGATTTCGGGATGGTCTTGGAGTCCTTGGATTCCCTCCTGGGAGGGATACAGGATCCCAACAAAGAGGTTCGAAGAGCCCCTTCCGCACGAGACGACTCTCCTCCATGAAGAGAAGGCTCCCCCCTTGATGCCGAGGGGAAGACTACCGCTTCACTGGACTCACCCGAGGACGGAAAAGCCTCGTCCACGGGAGAAGGAGAAAACGCTCGAGCAGGAGAAGGGGCCTTCGCGATAGACCTCTTGGGAACCAACTTCGCCCTGGGGGAAGTCACCACGAAGTCCACTCCTCTCTTTCTCTTCAGCGTAGGAGAGGCAGCCGTTGGTTTGTTGCCCTGATCGGCGAGTGCTGGCTTCATTACCCTCACTAACGCCCGCATCAGAGGAACAAAACCAAGTCTGTTGCTCCACGGACACCGAGTCCGAAATCCTCGCTGGAGGGAAAGGGATCGAGCGATCCTTCGGAGTGGACACCACTGGACCTGCCTGAAAAGAAGGGGGGGAAGAAAGACGCACTAACCTCTCTGCAGTGTCTTCTCTGTCCTGCACAACAGTCCTGCGTTTAGATGGAGGCAATCCAGAGCGCTGTCTGGGAACAAGCGTTCCTGCTGCTATCACTGGCTGCGAAATTCGCCGCGAACGATGGTCGAGCTAAGGCGAACGGTCGCACGGTCTCGCGGGCGCGCATGCAAGTGGGCGCGAGGGCGTACAGGCGAACGAGCGCGTGGCCGAGCCGGCGAACGAATGAGTTGGCGCGATGGCGAGGGAACGCGTTGCCGCGTGGGCGAGTGAGAACGCTCCGAAGATCGCTGGCGACGTAGGTCAGGAGACCTGTAGAGCGATTGCGAGCAGGCGATCGGTGGTGAGCTGGCGAACGCTGGCGCGCAGGTGAGCGATGGCGCATTGTCGCATGGTGACGCGTTGGCGAGCGGTAGCGCGCAGGTGAATGATCGCGCGAGAGAGAGCTAGCAGAGGGCGAACCATTTCCTTCCAGAATCTCTGACCGACGACGCGTTGGAGACCGCGTGCGCGCAGGCTGTAAGTCACGCGGGCGGTCCGGAGATCGCCGATGATCAGGTGATCGTTGACGCGTAAGAGAACGCTGACGAGCAGGCGATAGAAGGACCGTCTGTGAACGCTGGCGAGCAAGAGGGCGACGCGTGAAATCCTGTGAAGGAACAGTTGGCGCGGCGCGTTCACGAACAGGAACAGGAAGAGCGTAGGCGCGTGGGCGAACATGTGCTTTAGAAACACGCACTGGAGAACGCGGACGATGTTGAGTAGAAACAAGATGAGGATCGCGAGAGAAATCAGGAGACTGATGGCACGCAGGGTGCCCAACAGGGACTGCAGGATGTTCAGAGACCACAGGGGAGCGTTTGCGAGCAAGAGGGCGATAACCCTCAGAGGAGCGCTCACTATCAGAAGAGCGCTGACGAGTAGGAGAGCGCCTGTGCGCTAACACTGCAGAAGGGCGAGCAGGGGAACGCTGGCGCGCTGAGCGCTCTTCAGGAAACAAAGGATGGACGATGTCCTCAGGAGAGCGCTGGCGAGAAGGAGGGCGAACATCAGGAGAGCACCGGCGAACAGGTGAGCGCTGACGAGCAGGAGAGCATTGACGAGCAGGAGAGCGCCTGTGCGCTAACGCTGCACGTGAAAGGGAAGAATCCCTTTGCCCCGAAGGGACCGTTGCCCGTCGGGTGACGAGGTCCCCAGAAGGTGAAGTTCTAGCAGGAGAAGGAGACCGGTCCCCAGAGAGGTCCAAAGAAGCTGGAGCTGTAGGCTGAATATGACGAGGAGAGTCCCCTTCGGAGGAAGAAGATCCAAAAAGGCGCCTCTCAACACCCTTATAAGGGGATGGGAGGCCCTTGCGACGCAGCGGACGGCGAGCCTTACGGCGAAGGCGGACACGGGGAAGATCATCAGGACCATCAGTCCTCCGAAGGGGAGTCTCAGTCAAGGCACTCCCCTTAGAGGGAAGCTGGACAGCAGAAGAGCCCGTAGGACTCACTTCCCCCTTCGAAGGATGTACGGAAGGGGGAGGAGAGCCGTCAGCACCAACATCCTCAACTGCACCTGCAGAGGATTGCCCCGCCCCGTCGGAGGACTCTGCCACCACGACGTCGACGATAGACAGAGGGTCTACCTCTGCTACCGCCGGCGACTGCTTAACAGCGGCCCCCAACGAGACAAGGTCAATCAGGGCAACACTGGAGAGCAAGCCCTCAAGCCCCAGGGAAGCCCAAATCTGTAAAAGATCATCATTAGACAATGAATTATCAATAACCTCCCCCGGAGGAGGAGGGGGAACCGCCCCGCTATGGGAGGCGACGCCCTCTCCCCCCACCCAAGGTCGGGAAACAGAACTAGGGCCTGCGCTACCACTCGGCCGACTCTCCTTAGGAGCCGGACGAGGGGGAGCTTCGGAGGAGGTTTGGGCGACGGAAGAAGAGTCCCGAGAACCTTCCTCCTTCAAGGCAACCCCAGAAGGAGAACAGTCTCTCTTGGACTTCTTCTTACGCCGGCGGCCAAACCTCTCCCACTGGGAGGCAGACCACTCCCTACACTCACTACACGTTTTCCTGGTCACACCGTCGGCCCCGACACTGCGGGCAAAGAGTGTGAGGATCTGTATCCGTGGCCGACATAAAGGTCCCACAAGGGCGGCCGGCAATACCAGGGCACGTACGCATAGCAAAGACAAAGGTAGTCAACTTCAAACACACACATAAGCTGTAGAGAAAAAGCAGAAAAAAGATTAAAGGCTGTCAACGAGGACGATGGAGACACGTCTGTTCATCGCCGAGCCAAAAGTGAAGTGAAGCAAATCACCGGTGTGTAGGGGGGGATGGGTAGCAAGCTACCCTTCCCCTACCCCCCGCTAACTAGCGCGGGGGTAATTACCCCTCGTTAAAAACTATTGGCTCGTCATTTCAGCTACGCTAAAAGGTAAACCCAATGTAAATAGCGTGGTTTGTATTTCGGTTACGGAACAAATTATTATTATTCAAAGCTGAGCGCTTGTTACAAAAACAGTCAAGGAACTGGATAATGCATGTGCTGTCCTGACCCTTCTGTATCTTGGATTCAGACAATGAAATATTATAGTCTGAATCAATTTTCAGACTTGAAATCATTAATAGCACTTTTATCAAATCAATATTCACAATGACGGCATCAAGCAACCGTGTAATACATCTTCTGCTCTGAGCCTTCTGCACCTTACATTACGACTGAATGAGACATGAGTTGGAATCCAAATTTAGTCTTGATATCCTTAATGGTACTATGACTAGTCAAATTTAACCAAATTACATATTTCAAGCAGAGTGCTTTGTTAAGAAACAACAGTCAAGGAACTGGGAAAAGCATTTGCTATCTTGAACCGTTCTTCAATCTCAAATTCCAATTGTATTTGACCAGTCAGAATCCAGTCTTAGCTTTGCCATCTTTCAAGACTATATTCACAAGGATATTGATCTCCTGGGCCAATATTTTATCTTATCAGATTGTTTATGGTAGGAATCAAAACTGCAGAAAGGTAAAGGTTTCACAATAGTAGGATTTTTCCATTAGCTGGTTAATTACATGAACATGGTCAGTTGTTGAATACCCACATCTAAAGCCTGCCTGATTAAAGTTTAGCAGTCTTTCTATTCGGTCTAGTATGATCTTTGTAAATATTTTATATATTACCGAGAGTAAACTTATTGAGCGGTAACTTTTCAGTTCCTGTGTCTCCCTTTTAGTGCATTAGCATAATAAAGTTTTTCCAAGCCGTAGGTATACAGCATTCTTGCAGGTATTTTGTGTAAAGTTCAGCAACATTTACCACTATGAAATTTCCTCCATCTATAATCAAATCAATATTTAGGCCATTTTCTCCTGCTACTTTTCCTGCCTTTTAATACTTTCTACATTTGTTACCGGCTCAGGTGTTTCATTATTTCTATTAGCATTGTATAGAAATCCTCTACAATTTTTATCACTCCATCTTTTGTTGATATTTCCATTTTCATCCTTTAAAGAAAAGATCTGTTACTAGTCTTCTTTACTTTAGTGTTTCCTCAATTTTAGTCTGATTGTGTTTACGAATGTCTTGGGTTTTTACTTTGTTTATTGATTTGGATGGTTCAGCTAATTCTATTTCATCTCTCTTGGATTTTACCCTCATTACCAATCTTTTCTTTATCAGGTTTTTGGTCTTTTCTGATAATTTTCCTTGATCTTGTTTAGAAACTTTTCCACTTATCTCTTATATCTTTCCGGTCCCGCCAAGTGGCATTACCAGACGTATAACTACTCGGTCTCTGCCAGAGTTTTTTAAGTAAATAACCCATGATCCACAAACAGGTATGTACAGTATATACAATAGACAAAAATATTCAAAAGGCAAAAGCAAGGCAGCTTAACATTACTCTAGTTAAAAACTGAAACAATCGTTGAAATTTCTTACCGCAATTAAATTTACCTCATACAGTACAGTATGTACATCATTCGAATACAAGAATAAAAAAGATAAAACTTCCTAACAGCATGACCCAATGGCAGGTTGGTACAACAAACAAAATATAATCCATTTGAAAGAGAGGACTTGACTAAATATTGAAGAGCTTACCTTTGGATCATAATTTTGAGACTCTGCCCATCCTCTTGTTGAAACTCTATTGACATTGCCTTTGTCATTGGCTTCTACTTCCATGGCTGACTGACCAGCATCACCCACTTGCTCAGGATCAGCTGCATCAGGAGACACATCTTCGTCTGGATCAGCTTCACCAAATAGCTGGCTGAAAAGAAATGGATACCTGAACCTCATCTCACATTACCCCTTTTCAATAAATCTAATGCATCTCAGAAAAAACGTTGACCAAGATAATGTTTTAAATTATTTTAACTACATATGAAAAATCTGAGTAGGACATCAGAGTATCAACTTATTAGATACCTACTATACATTAAAGTCTATAACTTTGAACAAAATACAGTAACTTAAACTGGAAGCTTCACATTAAAAAAAGATAAACTGGGTTTTGCACATGGCCAAATTAAAAGCAGAGTAAACTCTGATCTATAATGTACTGTTATAATGGATGGATAATACAAGCAAACCCTCCGAAGCTAGAAAGCACACTCTAAGATAGTACATTACAGAAATCACCAATCCATGGATGATTCATATGGTGGTTGATATTCCTACTGTGGTAAGTAATAATTCCTATAATAATTAAACTTCTAGATAGCAATATTCATAAGGTTGAATAGTAGCATTTTAACACTAAAATCAAAAATTTTAAGTAATTTTTATTTTTCCTAACATACTTACCGAGAACTACTTTCTATGGAGTCACTTGTGATCTCTCTCTTTTGACCAAGGTTTTCGCGCCGTTACACCCCTACTCCGTTCTATACATAGGCCTACCCCCGCCGCCAAGGAATGCGCCCCGAGGACAGGATTAGGGCAGGTCACTGCCTCTCTGGGTCATTCTCCTCATTAAGTTCGTCGTATAGCCCAACCTGGCAATGGCAGGATGGCACTCGGGGACGGAAGGGAGGGCCATTACCCGAAAGTAGTTCTCGGTAAGTATGTTAGGAAAAATAAAAATTACTTTTTTTTTATTTGTTCCAACACAAATACTTACCTTGAACTACTTTCTTTGGAGACTTTGGAGACTTATACTTTAGGAGGCGGGAGTGCTATTCTGACACTGGACTTGGCACGTAGGGCCTAGAGGGCTATGGAATGTGGGGCCTATCAGAGTGCGGGAGTGAGGGTAACTGCGCAACCTTACGCTATTATCTAAGACTCACCTCTTAAAAAATTCTTCTGACGATTTCCTCCGAAGTGTAGTCGCGAAGAATGTGTTCATCGTTGGGGACAGCCTCTGGCCTTACCGCTACACAGCTTGGAGGGCGGCAATGACTGTCCCAATGGAGAACCCGTCCAAGGATTTCCTTGAATAATCCTTGAGGTAGTGGGCAGTAAAGGTTGACTGGTGCGACCGAGTGCCTGCCTGTAGGATCTGCCCCACCGCCATGTTTCTCTCAAAGGCCAAGGAGGTGCTCAGACCCCTGATGTCATGGGGCCGGGGAGTGCCTGGCACTGCCATTTTATCCTCTTCATAGGTTCTAGCGATGACTTGTCTCAGCCAGAAGGAAATGGTGTTCTTGAAAACTTGCTTCTTATTAACACCTGTGGAAACGAAGAGGTTTTTGATACCTGGTCGGAGGTGAGCTGTCCTTTCCAGGTATTTCCTGAGTGTCCGTACTGGACATAACTTCAAATCCTCCGTAATGCCCGTCTTGGGAATGGCAGGAATTGAGAAACCTTCAAACCTCGGGTCCCAGACTGCTGGGTTCTGAGTCTTAGCCACAAAGGAGGGTACGAACCTGAAGGATACTTCTCTCCACCATTTGGAGTGCGAAACGTCGTAAGACAGACCATGGATCTCGCCCACTCTCTTAGCGGAAGCTAAGGCTAGCAAGAAAACGGTCTTGAGGGTGAGATCCTTGTCTCCGATATCCTTCAGGGGTTCAAAGGGGGGACGACTTAGCATCTTCAAGACCTTGGCTAAGTCCCACCTGGGCACTCTACTAGCTTGAGGGGGGCAGGATTGCTCGAAACTTCTGATCAGCATCGCTGTGTCTCGAGGTCCCCAGGTCGATGCCCTTCAGGAGGAAGACTTGGCCTAAGGCGGCTTGAACTCCTTTAATGGCTGGAATTGACATTCCCACTTTATCTCTAAGATACACCAGAAACTCCGCTATGTCCGGGACCGAAGCTTTAAGAGGTCTAATGTGTTTCTCCGAGCACCACTTCGTGAAGGAGGCCCACTTCGCCTGGTATACCGCGGTCGAGGATCTCCTCAGGTATAGGGACATTCTCTCAGCTGTGGTGGTGGAGTACCCCTCCTTCTTCAGGAGCCGCTCGATAATCTCCAGGCGTGAAGGCGAAGAGAGAGAGGGTTGTCGTGGAACTTGAAGAAGTGCGGTTGGTGCAGGAGGTCTGACCTGGCGGGCAGAGGCCAAGGTGGTTGGCTCGCTAGGTCCTTTAGGTCCGCGAACCACTCTCTCTCCGGCCACCAGGGCGCTACCAAAGTCATCTTTAGGTTTCGGGCGGCCCTTACTCTGTTGAGCACCTGTCTTATCAACGTGAAGGGGGGGAAAGCGTACACATCCAGGTTGTCCCACTTGTGGTGGAAGGCGTCTTCTAGGGCTGCATTTTGGTCTGGGACCGGGGAGCAATAGACCGGCAGTTGGGCATTGAGCTTTGTTGCAAAGAGGTCCATCACCGGGGAGCCCCAACGTTGAATGATGAGTCTGGCTACTTCTGGGTGTAGAGACCACTCTGTCCCCACTATTTGACCCATTCTGCTGAGGCCGTCGGCCAGAACGTTTTTCTTCCCGGGGATGAACCTTGCCAGCAGCACCACCTGCTGTTCGTCTGCCCAATTCAGGATGTCTATGGCGAGGTCGCACAGCTCCTTCGATCTCATGCCCCCTTGCTTCTTTATGTAGGCCACTACCGTGGCGTTGTCGCACATTAACGCCACGGTGTTTCCCTTTAGACGACTTGCAAAGTGAAGACACGCCTTCTGAACTGCTCTTACTTCTAGGACATTGATGTGTAGACGCTTTTCGCTTTCCGACCAGGTACCCCGTGCCGTCTCTTCCAGAAGGTGGGCCCCCCACCCTTGGTTGGAGGCGTCTGTGAACAGGAGGTACTCGGGGGGACTGGACCCGCGGGGCATCCCCTTGAGGGAGTTCGACTGGCAGTGCCACCATTCCAGGGAGGTTCTCGTGTCCGGAAGGACTGGAACTAACGTTTTCTGCGAGTCCGTCTGGGACCAGAGGCTCTTGAGGTTCCATTGAATGGGTCTGAGCCTCATCCTCCCTTGGGGAACCAGTTTCTCTAATGAGACCAGGTGACCTATCAGTCTCTGCCAATCTCCCGCCCTCCTGGAGTGTTCTGACAGGAGCGGCTGAATGATGTGCTTGAGGTTCCGTATCCTGTCCTGCGAGGGGAAAACCTTCCCCTGCACGGTATCCAACGTCATCCCCAAGTAGTCCATTCCGTTGGATGGGGTTAAGTTCGACTTCTTCAGATTGATTACGATCCCCAGATTCCTGCAAAACTGGAGGAGGCTTCTCCCTTGTTCCTCCAAGAGGGCCCTTGAGGTGGAAAGGAGCAACCAGTCGTCCAGGTATCTGATGAGGCGGATACCCCGTTCGTGAGCCCACACGGAGACTGTCGCGAAGACCCTTTTGAACACTTGAGGGGCCGTCGACAGGCCAAAGCAAAGGGTCTTGAACTGCAGGATCTGGGGACCCCATTTTACCCGGAGGAACTTCCGACTCGACGGGTGGACAGGGATCTGGAAGTATGCGTCCTTGAGGTCGACAGTCATCATATAATCTTTCTCCCTCAAGGACAGCAGGACGGATTTTGGGGTGTCCATCTTCTTGACGAACTTGTTGAGGGCCGACAGGTCTATCACGGGTCTCCACCCCCCCCCCCCCGTTGCTTTCTCTACCAGAAACAGGCGGCTGTAGAAGCCTGGGCCTGGGAGAAGGACCTCTTCCATGGCACCCTTCTCCAACATGGAGGAAATCTCTTGAAGGGCGGCCCTCTTCATCGGGTCCCTGGGGGCCAACCATTCTGTCTGGCTGGCTGGAATAAGAGGGGGTGGATCCGCTAGGAAGGTAAGCCTGTAGCCCTCCTTCAGGACGGACACCGTCCAAGGATCCGCTCCTTGTGCCTTCCATGCTTGCCAATGTGGTCTGAGGCATCCCCCAACCCAAGGCTTGGGCGGGAGTAGGGGGCCTCTCCCTCTACCTTCTCCTAGAGGGGCGGCCTGACCTGCCTCTCATAGAGGCGGAGTAACCCGACCTGAAGGAGCTAGACGAAGCTGGTGCTCCTCTGCGGGAGGGTTGAGGAGTTGTTGCCCAGGAGGAAGAGGGGGCGTCTCTCCTCGAAGTGCTGGGGGCGGCCTGAGATGTCACGGCGCTATCTGAGGCGGCCCTCCTATAGGGAGGTCTCTTAGACGACGCAGGTCTGGGGACGTTGGCCTCCTTCCTCTCAGACACTTTCTCCATCAGGCTCTCCAGTTCTTTTAATGGGAATAGTGACTCACCCCACAAGGGAAGGCTACGTACGGCCCGGGCCTCTCTGTCCGGGATCCTCCTAGATACCTTAGCCAGGACCGTGTCTCGTTTACGGAGGACCCAGTTGGCCGTAAGGGCGAGCGCCTGATATGACAGAAACTTAAGTGTCTTCCCCCCGGAGGTGAGAAGGTCCGTCAGGAGGCTCTGCTGTTCAGGATCTTCGGGGTCGACGGAGGCTTGGACGTTTACTAACGTGGAGGCCCACCAGTCCAGCCATGAGGAGACGTTGACTAGGTCCCGCGACATCTCCTCCATCATGGCGGCCTCCGTAGGAGAGAAGCAAACTGGGGCTGAAGAGGCCCTTTCGTCTGAGCCGCCTTGTCCTAGGACGTCCAAGGCTGGGTCCACTCTACAGGGGCCTGGGCGACGCCCTTCCGGAATGTACACTTTACCCTGCGACTTGAGGCCCTGGAGCAGTTTCGAGGCACTCTGGGACTTGGGGGCCTCCGCATTGCTGGCCACCAAGTTGTCTATGTACTCCTGCCCTAGTACCAGGTCTGGGGCAAGAGGAAGGGCCAGGGAAGACTTCGGAAGGGTGGCGTGATGAGTAATCCTCAGGAGGCTTGACCTCCAGGAATCACCCTTCGGAGCCGAGGGTTCCGTAATCCCATGCTGCCTTCTAATGAGTCCCACTACTCTTCTATAGGTGGTGTCCTCCGACGGGGAAGCTTCTCCTCCGTCAGCCGAGGCTTCGGCCTGGAGTGGGGGCGCTGGGTTGCTGGTCAGGCAGACCGGCCGTCCAGCCCTTGGGTCCAGGGGGGCAGTCCTGTAACGGTAGTGAGGTCCATAAGTGGGTGGATCCCGCGGCAAGGCGGGTACCGCCGGCTCAGTGAGGGCCCTCAGTTGCCTTAAGGCTCTGGAAGCGGAGGTCACGGTCCCGGTGGGCTGACCCCGCTGGGCGGGGTGAACCGGAGGCCTCGAGGACTTATGCCTCTTCGAGAGGTCTTTTCTGCGTGCCAGATCGCGCGGTTCTAGGCTGTGCATAGAGGGCGGCAGCCTAGTCGCACGTTCGCTGGACCGATGGTCTGGTGAATGAAGTATCTTGGACTCTCCCGAAGGCACGTAGACCCAGGCGCCCCCGGGAGAAACACTTCTCTTATACTTACGAGACTGGGAGCGGGAGCGCTTCCTACTAACCCGCGACCTTGACCTAGAGCGGGAATGTTCGCTCTCGGACAGCTCCCTTCACCTGCGACGCTTCACCCTGACTTCCTCCTCGGAAGACGAATCCACTTCCGACAAGTCCGACGACGCCACGTTTCTCGCGTAACGGCTGTTGGCGTGATCCGCGGGGGATTTCCTCCGACGCTGGGTGCCCGAGATCGAGGGCTGGAGAAAATCCTCGGGAACCGCCGTGGAGATCGTCGGAAAAGAGTCCAACCGTTCCATGCTCGGGAGCCAGGGGTCCAGGGTCACGTCCATTCTCAGCGGTGACCTCCCTGGCGTCTTCGGTAGCTTCCATCCGAAGGCATCGCTGCTCGGACGGTGAACTTTAGTTTGGCTGTCCCCTGGCGGGGGAGAGCCCGACGCACCAGCCCACGAGGGCGGCGGGGACTCTGAGACTACAACACTGCCCCATAAGGGGTCTTCAGAGGACGCGTGGCCCCCCTCACAAGGCCTGACTCACCCGAAGCACTACCGGGCCCTTTGTTAGCCTTAGAGGGGCCCGCCCTTGGTTCTTCCCTCGCACTGGATTCCCTGGGAAGAACGCCTTGACCTTCCACAACACTAGAGACTTCTTGCCCTCTCCTCTGCGAAGGAGACGGAGAAGCCGAGGCTTCGTCGGACCGATCACTAGCCGACGGTAACGAAGATACGACACTAATCTTCCTGGGGGAACGCTTCGAAGATTTCTTCTTTTTAGTACCGTAGCGTACCCACTGAATATCATCCCAACCTACGCACTCTGGACACTTGTCCGCGGAGGAGCAAACTTTCCCCCTACACGAGGAACAAAGGGAGTGAGGATCTACCTCTGGCTTTGAGAGGAAAGCCCCACACGACTTTCCGGCTCTAGGCCCAGGGCAACGGCGAGCGTGATCCATCGTTCGCACACGAATGGTACAACACTAAGCGAGCTATTAAGTACACTGGGGATACACACAGGGTGAACGCACGGTAACACTTGAGAAGAACGCACTGCGAAAAAACACAAGTCCCTACGTGGAACACTAAACGCGCACAAAGGATCGAGAGAGACGAGAGTGAGCTGTGAACAGCTCACGACCAAGGAACTTAATGAGGAGAATGACCCAGAGAGGCAGTGACCTGCCCTAATCCTGCCCTCGGGGCGCATTCCTTGGCGGCGGGGGTAGGCCTATGTAGAGAACGGAGTAGGGGGGTAACGGCGCGAAAACCTCGGTCGAAAGAGAGAGATCACAAGTGACTCCAAAGAAAGTAGTTCGAGGTAAGTATTTGTGTTGGAACAAACACCTTTATAACTATCTTTGAGGAATGGATTATAAGTTTATAATATTTCAACAATAAGTCTTCCATTCAGTTGGCACTCCTTACCCCAGGGTATTAGGTTTAAGGATTTCCCAGATATGAAAATCTGTAGATAAATCTTAAACTTTTGAGTTAATCTTTTCATGCTTACTTGTAATTGAATCCCAAAGTACAGTATTGCATATAATACACATATGACTACAGTACAATATGATATTTTGATTATAAAATAAATTTTTGAATATACTTACCCGGTGAATATATAATAGCTGACGTCTCGACAGATTCCAAAAACTCGCGAGCGATCGCCGTGAAGGTTGCGGGTGTGACCACCAGCGCCGACTATCGGCCAGATACCGCATATACTTGTAAACATCTCCAGTTCTTCTCAGTCCCCTAGGTCTCTATCGGGGAGGAAGGGAGGGCCTTTAATTTATATATTCACAGGGTAAGTATATTCAAAAATTTATTTTATAATCAAAATATCATTTTTAAATATTAAACTTAGCCGGTGAATATATAATAGCTGATTCACACCCATGGTGGTGGGTAGAGACCAGTATTAATACAATAAAGGCGTATATGCTCAAGAGTTTTTGACAATTATTCAAAAAACAGACTTAAGTATAGGTACCTGGTAAGGAAGCAGACTCTGATTATTACTCTGCCTCATTAGTCCGCTATCCTCATGAAGCCCAGCGATCCTCTTAGGATGCCGAAAGACTCCCAGGATCTGCTATAACCAGGGTGAACACCCCTATAACAGGACCTCATCAATACCCTTAATCTGGGCGCTCTCAAGAAACAATATTTTGACCACCCGCCAAATCAAAAAGATTGCGAAAGACTTCTTAGTCTCCCGTACAACCCAAAATAAGATTAAAAATTTCAAGAGTAGATTAAAAGGATATTGGTATTAAGGGAATGTAGTGGTAGAGCCTTCACCCACTACTGCACTCGCTGCTACGAATGGTCCCAGTGTGTAACAGTCCTCATAAAGAGTCTGGACATCTTTCAAGTAATATAAAGCGAAAACCGACTTGCCTCTCCAAAAGGTCGCGTCCATAATACTTTTAATGGGTCTATTTTGCTTAAACGCTACAGAAGTTGCTATCGCTCTAACTTCATGAGCCTTGACTTTAAGTAAATTATGATCCTTCTCACTTAATTGAGAGTGTGCCTCCCGAATCAAAAGTCTAATAAAATAAGACCACGCATTCTTAGACATAGGCAAAGAGGGCTTTTTAACGGAGCACCATAAAGCCTCTGAACCACCCCGTCGCGGTTTAGTTCTGGATAAACAAAAATTAAGAGCTCTAACGGGGCACAGCACTCTTTCAACTTCATTCCCCACAATCTCAGAAAGACTGGGGATTTCAAATGATTTAGGCCAAGGACGAGACGGAAGTTCATTCTTGGCCAAAAAAACCAAGCTGAAGAGCGCATACTGCTTTATTAGCGGAGAAACCAATGTTCTTGCTAAAAGCATGTATCTCACTAACCCTTTTAGCCGAAGCCAAGCTCACTAAAAAAAAGTGTCTTGAGGGTAAGATCCTTCAGGGAGGCTGAATTTAATGGTTCAAACCTGTCTGACATAAGGAACTGTAGGACCACGTCCAAGTTCCAAGCAGGAGTCGAAATATGACGCTCCTTGGAAGTCTCGAAAGACTTAAGCAGGTCTTGGAGATCTTTGTTATTAGAAAGATCCAAACCCTTATGCCTGAAAACAGAAGCTAACATGCTTCTGTAGCCTTTAATGGTGGATGCAGAGAGGGAGCGACCGTTTCTCAGATAAGGCAGAAAATTCACAATCTGCGCTACAGAGGCACTTGGAAGAGGAAATAGAGGAGGACTTGCACCAGTCTCTAAATACCTCCCATTTCGACTGATAGATCCTGATGGTAGAGGATCTTCTAGCCCTCGCGATCGCTCTAGCTGCCTCCTTCGAAAACCCTCGAGCTCAAGAGAGTCTTTCGATAGTCTGAAGGCAGTTAGACGAAGCGTGGGGAGGCTTTGATAAAATCTCTTTACGTGAGGCTGTCGCAAGAGATCCATCCGTAACGACAGACTTCTTGGAACGTCTACCAGCCATAGAAGTACCTCTGTGAACCACTCTCTCGCGGGCCAGAGTGGAGCAACCAATGTCAACCTGGTCCCTTCGTGAGAGGTGAACTTCTGCAGCACCTTGTTTAGGATCTTGAAAGGTGGAAAGGCATAAACGTCCAGGTGAGACCAGTCCAGCAGGAAAGCGTCTATGTGGGCTGCCTCTGGATCTGGAACTGGAAAGCAGTAAGTCGAGAGCCTCTTTGTCAGAGAAGTCGCAAAAAGATCTATGGTCGGTTGACCCCATGTCATCCATAGCTTCTCGCACAGTCTTATGCAACGTCCACTCCATGGAGATGACTTGTCCTCTTCTGCTGAGGCAGTCCGCCAAGACATTCATTTTTCCTTGCACAAATCTCGCCAAAGGAGAGATGTTACTTGCCTTAAATGGAGTTCCTTCTGATCCGTGGATCAAAGACCCGAGCATTCCAGACTGTCCAGTGGAGCTCCCTAACCCAAATCCGATGCATCTGAATACAACACATGGTTTGGGTTCTTGATCGCAAGAGAAAGACCTTCTCGAAGTCTGATGTTGCTGTCCCACCAAGTCAGACATGTCTAGACTGAGTTGGAGATTGGGAAAGAGATACTCTCTAAGCCCTTCTCCTTGTTCCAATGGTTTAGAGAGGGCATAGGTTGAGTCTCCCCAGAGATAAACTACTCCAGCGATGAAAGAGTTCCCACGAGGCTAGTTCAAACTCTTACAGAGCAACTGTTTTTCTCTTGCAAGTGAAGGACTTTTAACAGAGCTTGTTCCATTCTTGTGGGAGACGAAAAGGCCCGAAAAATCAGACACTGTATCTCCATTCTCAAATAAAGAATAGTCTGGGATGGGGTACTGTAAGTTACGACTTCTCTACGTTCATTATGAGACCCAGCTCCTTGGTTAGGTCTAATGTCCATTAGAGACTCTCCAGACAGCGATATAATGACGACGCCCTGATTAGCCAGTCGTCAAAATAAAGGGAGGCTCTGAATCCTCAAAAAATGTAGAAAGCTTGCTACATTTTGCAAGGGCCTTGTAAAAACAAGAGGAGCAGGAATGAGGCCGAAGTACAGTGCTCGACATTGGTACATTACTTTCCCGTCCACAAACCTCAGATGTTGTTGAAAGTTTGGATGAATCGGGATGTGGAAGTATGCATCCTGAAGGTCGATTGATTGAATTGAATTGAATATGGGATTTAGGCATTAAGCCAAGCACTGGGGAAGGTCGAGAGAGACCATCCAGTCGCCTTCCCTTACTGCTGCCAAGACAGATTTGGTAGTCTTCATCGTGAAGTTTGTCTTGACAATGAACACATTGAGCGCACTTACATCTTAAGTACTCCTGCAGTGAACGTGGCTGCCAGATCATTGGAGCCATCCCTGATAGCCTTGTTCCTGCAGTGAACGTGGCTGTCAGATCATTGGAGCCATCCCTGATAGCCTTGTTCATGCATGACATAATTGTACAGCAATACATTGACAGCTGGAGAGACCTTCTTACTTAAGGCTCCCAGGGACCAATCCAACAAATAAAAACTTCAAACGCTCGAAAAACTCCTAACAGGAGATGGTCTAGCTCTGAAGCCGACCATAAAATCTTGGAGCGTCTCATGGCCAGGCGACGGGGAGAGTCTATGAGGCTTGAGAAGTCTCCATGGGCAGAGGCAGGAACTCCCAAGCCGAGAACTTCTCCCGTGTCATACCAGACGCTCGCTCTAGAAGCCAGTTTAAAAGGAGGGAAAGCAAAGGCTGTCTCCCCCAAACTCCTCCTGGTGATCAACCAGTCGCCTAGCAAACGTAAAGCTCTCTTAGAAGAGCGAGAGAGCACTAGCTTAGAAAACGACGGCTTCGAAGTAGCTAGGCCTAGCGTAAACTCTGACGAAGGCGAACGAGGAGCAGCAGTTACAAAATGGTCCGGAAAAAGATCCTTAATAATCAGCATGATTTTTTTAAAGTCCATAGAGGGCTGAGCAGCTTTAGGCTCCTCTCCGTCTGACAAAGTCCCCAAAGGAATACCAGTAGGAGGAGGATCAGCAACTTCCTCATCTGAAGGAACCTCGTCCGACAATTGCCGAGTCTCATGAAAAGGAGAGACCTGCCGCGGCGGCAACGCTTGACAGGCAATGTCAACAAGCAAAGGAGCAGCAGTAGCAGTAGAGGAAGCGACGTCACGCCGCTGCTGAAAGGACTGAAATCCTTGTGACTGACCAACAACAATAACTGAAGTTGATTGACGCTCGACGTCACGTCGGAACTGCCTTGACTGCATAGACTGAGCAGGCAAAACAACCTTCGACTGCGGTGATTGACGCTCAACGTCAAGTCGAGGCAACTGAGCCGGTCGGCGAACGTCAAGTCGGGGCTGCGGCGGCAGCGGCTGAACGTCAACACGAGACTGCGGCAGCGGCTAAACGTCAACACGAGACTGCGGCAGCGGCTGAACGTCAACACGAGACTGCGGCAGCGGCTGAACGTCAACACGAGACAGCAGCGAGGGAGGATCCATGTCACGTGACTGACGTGAAAAACTACTGACATCACGTTTCAAAGTACAAGAAAACGTCAGCACTAACGTCAAACGGACGAGTAAATGCTCGTTTGGGCGGCTGACGGCCAGAGTCTCGTTTAGCGTAACGGCGACTCGAAAGCGAAGGTTCATCGTGAACCTGCTCAACGTCATACTTCTCCATAAGGGAGGCAAGCTTAGTCTGCATGTCCTGCAGGACAACCCATTTAGGATCAACGGGAGTCGGAACGGGCCGAGACGACGGTAACGTCTGTGTTGGCAAAACATTGCCTTTACCGCGACCCTTGGACCCTGTGTTACGCTTGCGTTTAATAGGCGAACAGTCTTCCGACGACTGCAAAGGGTCAGAGCTGTCCCAATGGCTACAGCCAGGACGCTGGACCTGTCCTGAAGGGACTGACTTTCGCTTCAAGGGTCTAGAAACCTTACGCCAAGGTTTCTTTTGCGAAAAGTCTTCGGATGACGAGGAGAACACAGTCTCACCCGTCTTATGGTAAGGGCGATCTTGACGAGAAAACGTCCGATACCAAAGAGGGAACGTCTGTACCTTGGTTAAAGCCTCTCGTCCCCTTAAGTCCTACGACATTACTTCTCCCTGGTGCAGGGGAGCCTGAAAGAGGTCTCGGACTAGGGGAACGACAAGCACGAACAAACGAACCCTCCGCAACACAGAACATGTTTATTGCACTTACTTTATTGATATCGTATTTTTCAATAATTTCACATTAGGCATGAATAAAACTGATTTCTACCTGAAGCACGCAATTCTCCCTTACATCAAAAGGTTATAATTGCGAAATGAGTCGTATAATGTAAGCACATTAGTAAAAAATGAAACACACATGCAAAAATCAATAAACATATACATATATATCGAATAAAACGGAAATATATAAAGTTAAAAAGGATCAGTGACTGGGGAGGAGACTAAACACTAGTTCACTAAAGACTACGTTTTCAATCTCTCACCGTACAGTGCCTTGGGACGAGAATAAAAACTAAAAACGTTTTATCCTCTCTCCCCGTACAGAGACTTGGGACGAGAGTAAAAAACTGAATCGAGAACAACGTTACTCGCTCCCAAACTCCTTGTACAGAGACTTGGGACGAGAATAAAGATCGAATCGTTCTCTCTTTCTCTCTCTCTCTCTCTTGTCACACACAAGAGAATTGCCCACTCACCCTTCGTCAATAAACAGGTTATTTGACCAAAGGAAAAAACTGAAAGGACTAAGAAATTGAAAATTAACATGTTCCTTTAAATTAGTATCTAAAACACTTCAGTTTGAAAGAAGAATGAAAACGTCAAAATCGATTTACTCTTTCTGCAAAGTGAAACCGTGATTCTCTCTTTCTCTATCGTAACGATAGAGCGCAAACTGCGTAGCATAAATAAACCAAACGTTAGTTCATCTTTGAAAAAAACAGCACGAAGACTATTCAAAGAATATATTTCTTAAAATATTTTCTAAAAAAATTCATTTCATAACTCTTACAGAGCAATTGATTTAAACTTAACAAAAATAAAAGTTGAATGGGCTCAACGTTGTTTAACTTCGTTTTCCAAGTTAGGACCGCCTACAAGGAATAGGTAAAGGCCGCATATAAACAAAACATAAAATTTATCTTGATGTTTAGTATAAATGGAAAGCTAATCGAAGAGGCCTAATAAAGGCGGGTGAGATATAAAATATATAGAGGAAAATCTATAAATATCAACAATAATTTATAACGTGATAAAATAATTACTAAAAGCCTTAAACACACTTCCGTACACTGAGGGAAGGGTCGGCCATCTTTACTCTATGGAAAAACCAGAGATAAAAAAAAAAAGCAAGGGCAAAACACTTTTCCTCTCCTTTCAAAAGCATTTCTTTTGAAGATAGTATTGAATAATCCAACACGGCGAAAGCAATAAAACCAAAACCAAGTACTGTACTTCACCAATTCGGTAGAAAACTCGAGGTCATAAAGCGAGTGGAACCAACTTGTCGACAAGACCGACAGAGAAGAACTGGAGATGTTTACAAGTATATGCGGTATCTGGCCGATAGTCGGCGCTGGTGGTCACACCCGCAACCTTCAAGGCGATCGCTCGCGAGTTTTTGGAATCTGTCGAGCCGTCGGAGACGTCAGCTATTACATATTCACCGGCTAAGTTTAATATTTAAAAATTGTACGTAAGTGTTAATTTAGACTAAAAAAAAGTATCCCCAAGCCCATCGGCAACAAGCCAGTTTATACATCTAATAATAGATGAGCTTTGGAACCACAAATCTGAAAGGGTACAACAATAAAATGCTAATCTAATTAAATATAAAAGTAAGCTTACTTGAATAAATGCTTGGCCCACACGATACAGTGAATTGGTTCTGATGGCGTGTTTCTAATTGTGCAACCAGGGAAGGTTTTCTGTGCTGGCTTTGGCTGGCATTCATAACACTCTGTAATACCTTTTTTGATCACCTGAAATTTCAGAAATTCAGTACAGTAAACAAATATCTTCATACAATATGTACCTAGTACTGTAAAGTAATTTAAGTATTCTTATATATCTGGCTATAAATATATCAAGAATTTAATTGGTAGTCATTAAGAATTTCCCGGGCCTTCCTGCAAGCCATTAGAATCTTTCAGATCTACCGCTTCGACAAAATTTTTCCTCATACCTTTTCATACAAAGCACAACAGATGCTTACAAATACAGTAGAGTTGTATGTTTCTGATGTCTCAAATAAAGTGTCAATAACTTCATTAACTACACGGCTTTGAATTTACAACCGATATATTCCCGTAAGCAACGTACCGTAACCTGTCCGAGGTATCCAGCTGTACCACTTTCTACTAGAGGGACATCGGCAGCAAGGCACATGCGATTGACATGATTTCGTGCTGCTCTGTTATCAAGAGCATTCATCACTAGTGTGAACTTCTGATAAAATGGAACGCCATACGTAGGTCTGAAACGAAAAGTGGACATAACAGGTAATGTAAATTTAAGATGTATTTCCCAGCCTAAGAAAATACAAAGCATGGTATAAACAAGTCTTTTAAAACCTTTAAGATTATTCCGTCACAAGAAATCCCTCCCTTTTGATTTGCATGTCATCAAAATAATCTTTAAGATACGGCAGTTCAAAGTGAATTACCAATAAACTGGTTCCAAATTTAACAATCAACAAAATGTTTGCCAATTTTCCAAAAGAATTTTTGTCAGTAATGCAGTAATTGCTAAAAAGTGTATCTTGTTTAGTTATTGATGAAATATCTACCGTACTTTTATTTAGATAATTCTCAATAATAATAATCTAATAAATCTATTAAACTTTAATTCAAAATCTATGCCATTATCAAAATCAAAGACATAATAACCATTGATACTTCTACTACAATCACTGTGTACTGGAATTTTAACAATAAAAATTATTTCCACCTTTAACATTAAAAAACTATAATAATTCTTCATCCCTCACTCAAATTACCCACCATCGAAGATTATTATTTGTTTGGCAATGCCAACTGTAGCCCACTGCAGCAAACAACAGGCTAGCCTTTCTCAAATTAATTACTATACTACAGGACAATGTATCTAAATCTATTACTGTAAAAATTAAAAAAAAAAAATACTGTAATGCTGGTTCAGTTGCAATTAAAACATTTCTTAGGTCAAATTAAGTACACATACAGTACAAACTAAACTACATACTGTACTATATATTAAATAGAAATATACACAAAAATAACCAAACTTCCTATTTTGCTCACTTTGTAATAGAATCATGATATGAAACTATCTTGGCCTGGGGATTGAAACGCAAAGCAGATTCTCGTGCCACCTCGGACTTGCTACGTCCAACGTGCTGTTTTTGGAACAAGAACTGTCGATTCAGATTGCTCACATCAATGGTATCTAAATCAATCTGTGGGAAAAAAATACAAATCAAATGTTGTCATTAATAAAATATATTTCTTTAAAAAAATCCTTTAACCTATTGAACTTTACAGTTAAATTATGATATTGTGATTTTGCTAGTCTACGATTGAAGACATGATTCGGGAAAAAATATCTTGAAATGGATAAGTGTGAGGCTCAGATCAAACTAGTTGGCAGGAATGCAATTAGGATACATCCTAACCTACGGTACGTAGGAATGTCATTACTAGGGATCGAGCTAACCTCCCTCTATGACTCACTACCGATACTGATGAATGGGCTAGTTTGAGGGGTACATACAACGCTTGGGGTGTATGTATGATATCAGCCACCTGTATGTAGGATGACGGACAGCTAAGAATACAAGGTAATATTATGGTAGTCTAATCCAGCGCCATTACCGCTTACCAGTGCATAGCGATTGATGTTTTTTTTTTTTTTCGCGAACGCATGTCGGAGCAAAACCTATCAGACTCTTACCGAAATGTTACCGAAATCTAATGGTTTTTGCTCAGCCATGGGCTCGCTTCGCTCGCAAAAAAAAAGAAAAACATCAAGCTATGTACTGGCAAGCTGTAATGGTGCTATGGGTGGGACTCTATCGTAATATTATTGGGAGCGTTTGTATATCAGCGGCCAGTTCCTCAAGCATTAAAAATGGACATCATCTAACTTGTGCTTTCCTCCCTAACCTAACCTAGAAGCCGTTTCCTTACCTACTTACCTATGGGGGGGGGGGAGTAACGGCTCCTTGCGACTCACCTTCCACTGTCGTATTCAAAGTTAGCCATAAGAAGACATACAGGTGGCCGCTATCATACATACACCCCTATTATTGAATACAGCAATGTAAGGAGGGTTGCACAGAGGCATTAGCTCCTCCATTAGGTAAGGACATGGCTTGTAGGCCTAGGTTAGGTTAGGTTAGAGGGGAGATTAGGTTAGTTGGTGTCCAATTTTTATGCACGCAGAAGGAACAGGCCACTGATATACAAAGGCTCCGATTGAGCTAATCTCCCTCTATGACTCCCTAACGATACTGATGAAAGGGCTAGGTTGGGGGGTACATATGACTTGGGGTCGTAGGGATGGGGCCTTAACCCCTCCATTAGGTAAATAGATAAGGACATGGTTTATAATTTAAGGTGTAGGGGGGGGGGGAGTTTAGGTAAGTTGGTGTCCAATTTTTATCGACGTTTAACAAATTACACATACCGGCATCCATAGCCTAACTCCATTAACCCAACCTCTTTAATGTAACGTAATGCAACCGTAAGGTAATTAAATTCTAACTACTTACTGAATTTGAATCAATGCTTTAAAAAACATAGCAATATCCTAATTAATGTTGAAGGTTAAAAAAAAAGAAATGTTAAAATTAAAAACAGGCGGGAAAGGCGAGTTCTGTCACTTACCAGCTCTATATCTTCAAATCCCGTGAGAACTAAGTTTTTCAATAATTCACAGCCAATTCCCCCAGCACCCACAATCAGAATTTTACATGATTTGATAGAATTACGAAGGTTTTCATCGAATATACCGGCTACGCGAACAGCCATGATTGGATATTGGAGAGTTGACAAACGCTTTAGTTTGAGGTCGCTTATTTTCTCAGTCTGCACCTTCGAATTCTTATCTTCTTCTCTCCTTTTTGTTTTTGGCATCAATTCTTCTTCATTCTTTTCTCGTATGACTTTCTTTTGATTTTGACGTCTGTTCATCAACTATGGGAATAAAAATAAGATTAAATCAGATAATTACCACTCAGATATAGTTGAGAAGTTCTACTATTACTAATAACAAAAGTAAAATGACTTGGTTAAATTCTCAAAATCATCTTTGATATCTCGCCATGGTAACAGAAAAATACTGATTGACTTCCATTTTTTCCATTTCTATTTTGAACGTTAGAATAAAAAATAAAATGAATCGATTATTCAACATCTTTCAAAATATAACTCACAGATAACTGGAAGTACTCAAGTTACTCTCAAATGAAAACTACCAGAGAAATAACTGAATCAATTACTCTAAATCATCCATTTGAATGGCAATGTATTTAATCCAATAACTTCGTTGAGATTCCTCAACCTCCAAAGAAAAGTGTCATAGAAAACACAGGGAAAAAATTAAATTTTTGAAAGCAAATGACATACTGTAGATGATAAGAATGGTGATAAAATGAAAATGACGAAAAGTATGAGCTACAAATGACACATGAAATAAGTCCACCTGAAGAAAAAAAAAAGTAATTGGGTTTGGGTCCTTCAAAAGCAAATATAAAAATTGAAGATGAATACGGTAGATTTTCTTCAGGACAATAACCCAAGAATTAAAAAGATAAAAGGTATAAATATTACGCTAATAGAAGCTTACTAGGCCTACAGAATAAAAAAAAAATGTAGCACAGAAAGGCGAAGTAATAGGATTATTTGCCCCTTGATATATATCATGATGCTGAACATATAAGATCCTTTAAGAATTTGTTTTTCTGAGTGATACACTGAGAGGAAATTGACAATCAATTATCTGCAACAAGAGTTTAGTGCTTCTTATGGTCACCAATCGTAATACTGACAGAGACTTGAAAAATAGAAGAGATCTAGAATATGCAAGTACATTGTGGAACATACAGTAGTGCATGAGAAGTTTGGAATAAAGGAAAACTGATGGTAGGCCTAATATATATATATATATATATATATATATATATATATATATATATATATATATATATATATGCACAATGACTGACATAGAGATTTAAAGGCCACTCATGAATAGCAGAGGCAAGGGACAATGACATTGCCCTATCAAGCAAGACAATGCCCTAAAGACTGACTATATATACATATGATCAGCGTCCAAGCCCCTCTCCATCCAAGCTAGGACCAAGGAGGGCCAGGCATTGGCTGCCGATGACTCAACGCACCATCCTTAGCTCACAAGGATGGTGAGGTTGCATCGACCAAAGAAACTATCGAGTTTGAGCGGGACTCGAACCCCAGTCTGGCGTTCACCATTCAGGGACGTTACCACATCGGCCACCTCAACCCGCTGTTTTTGTAAATTTGGATTTTTGCTAAATGTTTGATTGAAAATCTTACCATAAAGCAAAAACATTTTTATTTTCAGTTAACATTAACTCAGAATTTTAACTTTTCATCTTTGTTACTATAATGAATCACGGTTACTCAGTACAGTATTATGGTATGAAAACTAGTTTTACAGGGAATAACCATAAATAGGCTACTTTTGAATATGGTTGGATAAACATTGCACTGTATATAATACAGTAGTATTTTCATTCACTAAAATACGTTTTGGCAAAAGTACACAGTGGATTTATTATCCTTATCCTTCTTATTACAAGCCAAGCTATAACACAAGCTATACAGAATGCTACAACCACAAGGTCTTAGAAAATCTATTATTATTATTATTATTATTATTATTATTATTATTATTATTATTATTATTATTATTATTATTGGCCAAGCTGTAACCTAACCTAAACAGAATGCTACAATCCCAATGATTAAAAATACAACTAAAATACATGATATGTAATAGAAATAAAAATTAAAGAAAGTTACTAACAAGGCTTGATATATTTACATGTGTGAATGTGTGACATTTGGACTCATAATGCATGATGGTAGTGGAAATCAAATGTCAAGTTCAGGTAGAAGATAGAGAACCGTTTTCTAGTGCTTCAGACTAGGCCTATTGGTGTTTATATATATATATATATATATATATATATATATATATATATATATATATATATATATATATATATATATATATATGTATGTATATATATATATATATATATATATATATATATATATATATATATATATATATATATATATATACTAGTTTTGACCAAACTTGGTAGTCATGTTGGGTATGACACAAGGATGAATTTCTGACATTTTGAATAAGGTACATCAAAGTATAAATACGCAGCATTACTTTGAAAATAATAGCAATATTAACCAAAATGGCAAAATTGTGTTAGTTTATTTTTTGTTTGTGAACATTACGCAAAAACGATCGAACCAAATTCAATCAAGCTTGGTGGACATGCGGGGTATGATCCAACGACAAAACCATTATATTTTGAAGAAAATACATTATAGTACATGCGTGCATTGGAATTAAGCGCAAATTGAGATTGCTTCGCGTGGCGAAGGCCTGCTCTATACAGAAGGTACCTTTGGTTTTCAATGAGCACATCCTCAGAAATCTGTATACTTAAAATACATACAGGTCTAACTTAATACGCAAAAGTATCAGAAACAATTCTAAACTAAAATAAAATAAAAATAAAATGCACTTTAAAAGAACAAGATTGGATAAAATATTTAAAAAACTGTTGGAAACCTTTGTGAACATCATGAGACCCAGGTATAACTTTACTTTTATCGCTAGAAAGTTGTAAAGTCTCTGCCTGGAAATCTGTTGGACAGGAATTCGAGCCCCGTTAGAGCTCGATAGTTTCTAGTAGTGCCTGTCATCTCACACTCTTGTGAGCTAAGAAATGGGGCAGTTTGGGGGAGCCTATAGGTCTACCTACCGAGTCATCAACAGCCATTGCCTGGCCCTCCCTGATCATAGCTTGATGGGGGGGGGGGCGGCATTAACACTAACTATATGCAACATGGTCAATCATTAGGAAATTTTCCTGATTTGCCATTCAAGTGCAACTTCTAAAAACCTTTAAAAGTAACTAAAACAGCTGGAACAAGCATTTATAGAGTATACCCTTTGTCGTAATATGGATTGTATAAATTTCCCCATTTTATTTCACAAGTTAGTTGTTTATGAATATAAATAACTGGACTCCATAAGGCACCAGAAGAGTTGGAAGACCCAGACCTACATGGCTGAGGACTATGAAGCTTGGAGTAGGAGTTGAATGGAGAATCACTGATTTAAAAGCTCAAGATAGAGATGACTGGCGTCAATAGGCGTAAGAGGAGATGATGATTATGATGATATGCCTTCAAAATAATACATGGCCTTTAATAATACATTTTTGATTATGCGAACGAAATATTGGATAAGTTTTTTTCTGTGATGAGACACTAAAATATACAACTAAATTCTATACAGTAACAGGAAAATTGTTGTCTTATGATTCCTTCTACATAAATGAAGAATATTCTAGAATTGTTATTTTTTTATTGATATCAGCTCTGCCCTTCTGTAGCAGTGAACTGTCATGTTATCAGTCACTTCACAATGACATTGCTTCATTGGATTTTGCTAAATAAAACTTATCAAACTTGCACCTATCAAAAATATATAAGTACTTGAATGACTAATAAGTTTCCCCATTAGTTATATATATATATATATATATATATATATATATATATATATATATATATATATATATATATATATATATATATATATATATATATATATATCATCATCATCATCATTTCCGCGGTCCAAGCCTGTATCTGGACCGTGAACGCCTCCTACGCCTATTGACGCAAAGGGCCTCGGTTAGATTTCGCCAGTCGTCTCTATCTTGAGCTTTTAAATCAATACTTCTCCATTCATCATCTTATATATATATATATATATATATATATATATATATATATATATATATATATATATATATATATATATATATATATATATATATATCAAGCAATTACCTACTCATTCACTTTACAAAGTGAAACCTAACATTAATCCATTTCTAGTATCATGAAAAATGGTACACGGGGAAATTACCGAGACAAGTGAGTAAGAAATAAGGGATAAAACCCAACAATGAGCAAAGTATAGAGAAGATCCCAGTAGAAGTAAAATGCAAAATAACCATTTAAACTAAAGGAGATGTAATAAACGTAACCGCACGAAGAGGAATAGACTTCCGGGAAGTTTTGTGGGACGTCCATGTCCGAATGTTTTAGAGAGGCTTCAGAATTACTATTGTGTTCTGCCACTGTCTGGATTTAATGTTTCTCATGACTTTAAGTTGATGTTAATTAATAAATTGTGTTACTTTTATGTAGCATGTTCTTAGTTATAATCATACACAATACCCTCGAGGACTTCTCATTCAATGAGTTTGGTGCTACTATAGTGTGAGGTCTACCGCCGTATGTCGCCTACCCAGGTGGAGGGTGAGGTCTACCGCGTGACCAGCGTCCCGGAGCCCCGCACCTAACCATCGAACATGTGAACTGCCCAAAGCGATCAAAAACGTGACCTGCCCATGTAAAAGGAAGCAAATGAAGCTCCTAAATTAGTTTCTCCATCGGCCTAAAAGAGATATCATCGATTGAGAGGGTACTAAAAATGTTGCTGAAGAAGTTTCATAGAAGAGTCATTCTGACAGAAGCAACAGCACTCGCCTTTTTAAGAGAGCACAATCTCTTGGATACAGTTCAAGAAGCAGATCCATGCCGTAAATGTGATTCTGTTATGCAGGAAAAAAAGAAAGCGTAACAGAGGAGGAAAAGTCAAGCCTGTGTTACGTTGCCCTCGAAAGGGTATGGAAATATATGATAAGATGTTTGATGTACGAAGAGTGTATCGCTAGAATAAATGTATGGAAATATATGAAAACATGTTTATTTTTACCTTTAATCTTTTTTTAATGTAATTAGAAATCCAATTATCTATTTAAGTCATTTCTAAGATATGTTTAAATTAAGTGTTTATTGCTTAAACGAATGTATGAAATGTGTTTTATCTATGAGGGACGAATAACTCAGCAGTAGACCTCACGCTATAGTGCTAACGGGAGGTAGATCTCACGCTATAGTGTGGTAGACCTCACGCTATAGTAGCACCATGAGTTTACTGTACTGTACTCTAGTACTGGCAGACTTTCAGATTGGTTTCAAAACAATATGTGTTCACCATGAACAATGATATTAGAAATAACCTCAATGTTAATAATAACGTTAATATTTTTTTTTCTATTTGCCACAAGAGGATGATTGATTGTATAACAGCAAAGTTCATTTAAATAAATTTTTCTAACAAACCATGCTTAGTTCATCTGTTACCTTTAAAGGTAGTTGTATATTGACGTGAAGGCTAAAGCTCCCCAAAATTGTTAACTATATACTACAGATATATTATCATGATACAGTACAAATAAACAAGGAGGTAAAACACTTGCCATAGTCAATGTCGAATGTTTCAGAAGGCGGACACAAAGAATGTTGTATGCAGTTACCTATTAATGTTAAAAATCCCTAAACGGAAATATAATCCAGTCCTCGATGTGCAATGTACGAGGCCAAATCATATGTCCTATATCAGCTGAATATTATAAATTAAAAGAGGAGATTTTCTTAGTACCTTTGATAGATGACCGTCATTGAATATTTAACAAACTGGCATCATTGTGACCAAGACACGACTTTGGGAGGGCTAGACCCAACTCTTTTAAAGTTACACCGCATTCCAAGTTGCACAAAATAACGGGGTAATAAGCAAGTAACCATATAATTATAGGAATAGGTTAAAATCCTTCTGCAAAGAAAAATATATGATGAATACACAGAATATAAGAGACATAGGTCCCTAGCATTATGCTCGAACACAAGTACCTAGAGATCTTGAATACGTATCTCTATTTTTGTTTCAAATTTACACATAGAGCTGGCTTTATAAATTAAAAAAAATGGTTAAAAAGTTAGCTATTTTTATATATTAACCAATTCTGTCTGGACAATGGACTAAAAGCAAATTTAGTGAATGTTTCGCCAAGTGACATATTCATTCAACACTGCGAAGGCAGAGCTGATGGTCAGAAGTAGAGAAGGACAGTGCTAAAACAGGCAATGAGTTTAACTACTCGAGATTAATAATAACAGAGGAGGAATGTACAGAAAATGAAAGAATCAAGGCGGAAATGAGAGAGGTGACAAGAGTTATTTCATTATCAGCCGTAACTAGTCCACCGCAGGACAAGGGCCTCAGAAATACTACCACTAGAGAGTTATTGAGTCCCTTGACTGGCCAGACAGTACCTACATTGAATCCCTCTCTCTGGTTACGGCTCATTTCATCTTTACCCACACATACACAGAATAGTCTGACCTATTCTTTACACATTCTCCTCTTTCCTCATACACTCGACAACACTGAAATTACCAAACAATTCTTCATCGCTCAAGAGGTTAGCTACTGCACTGTAATTGTTCAGTGGTTACTTTCATCTTCAGCTATGGGTAAGCAGCTCTTCTAGGAGAAGGACACTCCAAAATCAAACCATTATTCTCTAGTCTTGGGTAGTGCCATAGCCTCTGTACCATGGTCTTCTACTGTCTTGGGTTAGAGTTCTCTTGCTTGGGGGTACACTCGGGCACACTATTCTATCTTGTTTCTCTTCTCTTTTTATTTTGAAGTTTTTATCCTCTTGTTATTTTCAAGTTTTTATAGTTTATATATGAAATATTCATTTTAGTATTATTGTTCTTAAGTTTCATTTGTAGTTTCACTTTATTTCCTTTCCTCACTAGGCTATTTTCCCTGTTGGAGCCCTTGGGCCTATAGCTTTTCAAACTAGGGTTGTAGCTTCGCTAATAATAATAATAATAATAATAATAATAATAATAATAATAATAATAATAATAATAATAATAATAATTATTATTATTATTATAATAACATGGCCTTCCCTTCCCGTTTGTTTATGATCTTTCTATGCCAGCCTGTACCCACAATTTTTTTAGTTTGTTGAGACATCGTTTTCTCTTCCTTCCCCTGCTTCTTTTGCAATCTCTAGGGACCCATTCTGTTATTCTTAATGTCCACCTATTATCTGTCATTCTCATTATATGTCCTATCCATGTCCATTTTATTCACATGTTATAATATCATCTACTTAAGACAAGAAAATGCCACTATGGCTCAAAATCAAGATTTGTAAGACAGTTGTCAATCCCGTATTATTATATGGGGGTAGAAAATTGGTCACTTATGAGGAGGGACTTTTGGAGAGAACCCAGATGAGGATGGTGACATGTATTGCTGGAATATCACTACAGGAAAGGAGGGAGAGTTAAGATATAAGAAGAATGTTTGGGATATGGAATGCAAAAGAGAAGAACAGGGAAGCTCGCCTGAGATATCATGGAAATGTAATGAGAAGGGGGGAGGTGGAACTAATCAAAAGAGTGAAGAAGAAGAAGAAGAAGAAGAATTGATATACATTGAGATTAATAATGTCGAAAGAAGAAGAGGAAGAAGAAGAAAAAGAAGAAGAATTGCTCTACAAAAACATTAATAAGATCGAAAGAAGAAGAAGAAGAAGAAGAAGAAGAATTGCTATACAGACTGATTAATAATGTCGAAAGAAGGAGGAGAAGAAGAAGAAGAAGAATTGCTATACAGTGAGATTAATAAGGCCGAAAGAAGAAGAAGAGGAAGAAGAAGGAGGAGGAGGAGGAGGAGGAGGAGGAGAAGAAGAATTGCTATACAGTGAGATTAATAAGGTTGAAAGAAGAAGAAGAAGAAGAAAAAGAAGAAGAAGAAAAAGAAGAAGAAGAATTGCTATATAGTGAGATTAATAAGGTCGAAAGAAGAAGAAGAAGAAGGAGGAGAAGATTAGGTGTTAATTTGTCAGTGATATTTTTACATTACTTAAATCTTTTCGTGATAAGAGTCTTATCGTTCATCACAAGAATAAACTGATAACAACGATATCCATGATAAGAGCTATTACGATAGCGAATAGGATCCTGACATTCTAAAAGTCCACAGGAAGAGAAAAATGTATTGTGGAATGGCAAAAAGTACAAGTAGATGAAAGTGGCCTCAGTATTATTATTATTATTATTATTATTATTATTATTATTATTACTTGTTAAGCTACAGCCCTAGTTGGAAAAGCAGGATGCTTTAAGGCTCCAACTGGGAAAAATTGCTCAGTGAGGAGAGGAAATATGAAAATAAATAAATTACAAGAGAAGAATAAACAATCAAAATAAAATATTTCGGGAACAGTAACATTAAATTAGTATAGAATTGATTATTATTATTATTATTATTATTAGTATTATTATTATTATTATCATTATTATTATTATTATTATTATTAGCTAGGCTACATCCCTAGTAGAAAAATCGGGATGCTATAAGCCCCATAAGGGCTCCAAGAGGGAAAAAAAAGTCCAGTGAGGAAAGGAAATAAGGAAACTGTGTTTACCCTCAAGCAAGAGAAGTCTAACATCAATGGGAATATTGAGGGGTTACATACTTATGAATGCCTAAACGTAGCAACCAAAGTAACATTCAAAACTCTGAAGTAGAAGGTAAATGTACCGAAATATGCAGGGGGGGGGGGCAGAGTCTCGTTATAAAACTGTGAATATACATGGACTAGCACCACTTCCTCCTGCCCACACACACACACACACACACACACACACACACACCAGAGATGCTTCCGTCTTGTTTTCTAGACAAATACTTGTAAATGTGAGATAAAACCTACCATAATCATTTTCAGGACAAATTACAGAAGTTAAAATATTCACCCTAACAAAGATACTCTGACAATCTTCCTGTGTCTTAAATGTTACCCGAAAATGGTTTGCAATTATTAAAATGGAGACATCCCTATAAGATGTATTTTTTAAATATATTTTCTTTTTATTAATCTTACTAGCATTTAAAAGGTTACCCTCAAAGCAATTTTCCTTTTTCCAATTGCATTTAAATATGTAATATTTAAGTACGACTTAAATAAAAGTATAGGAGAAGCTCAAAATTTAGTAATATAAGGATACAAGTACCCGAGTTTGTAAACCAGCCATGAGGAGAGCAAAATAGCTCCAGCTTCAACCAAGGAGAGGGAAATTAGACTGAGATGGTATGGACATGTAGAGAGACGAGCGGAAGACCATCCGACAAGGAAGATGATGGACATGAGAGGAGATGGAAGCACGTGTTGAAGAACCATTGCAGCGACTCCAAATAGGATCGATCTTGTAGAGAAAGAAGTAGCCTACCCGAGTGTGTCTGCCTCATTTCATTCGGTTTAGCCAAGATGAACTTGGGATTATTATTATTATTATTATCATTATTACTTGCTAAGCTACAACCCTGGTTGGAAAAGCAGGATACTATAAGCCCAGGGGCTCCAACAGGGAAAATAGCCCATTGAAGAAAGGAAACAAGGAAAACCAAAACACTTTAAGAACAGTAACAACATAAAAATAATGTTGGATCTTTTCTAGTAGTATGCATCGCTGGACACAAGTGGCAGGACATGGACCTCACTTAACTCATAAGAAGTTCCACACCACATAACAATGAAACAGGTGTCAACGAGTTTAGACGTAGACAATAAAAATATCTTTAGCACTAAATTCTTGAATCAAATGAAATTTTAAATTAAGTGAGCATATTAAACGATTTTTGCTTATGGTTTTAGAATGTCAGTTTGGAACCTCTGCTTGTTATTTTCATAATCAATTTATTACTACAAGTTTTTTGGATACCAACTAACAACAAAAAAAAAAACTTTCAGAATCAGACCATTTCAAATTTTTTTAAGTGCCTCATTCAGTCACTATTGTATCCAAAAAGCTAATTATGCAGTAACAATATTCACAAACAGTAAACAAACAAACTATGTTTAGGGTGATTTAATACCTGTTTATCTCTTATATCTGTCTCCTGCGTAAACGTGTGATGTACCATTTATAGAAAGGCACATAATCACGCATAATGGCAGGGATAGTCAATCATTAACTGAGGAAGCCATTGATAGCAGCCTAATAACTTTATAAGTTTATCACGGACCTCGAATACCATTAGAGTAGGTTCTCTTAAAATAGAAAATATGAAATGTTGACATGTACTCTTCATTATTAACAAATGAATGATAATCCTATAATATGATAATCAATCCTTAAATAGAGGATGAATCATCGCCCAAGAGTTCTCTTCAACTGGTTTTCTTAACATGAAAGTGCACCAGACAAGCAGAAAAAAGAGAGGGACGGACACGGTTCAAGGTCACTGAGGTGGACTGGAATCAATGGCTGACAAGCATTGGGAAAACACATTGTTCCATCTTCCACAAAGCTGGAATAGAGGTGGGATTTCTACTCTGCAAACAAGGGAAAGGGCGTTTATCCAATGTTATATATGTAGCGTTTATACTGTCTTTGGTATATTGTGGCAACGACAGTTGTTTGAAACTGATTATTGGGAATTTCGTTACAGGTAATAGGCCTACTTCTGTTATTCTAATACATTTTTATCCAATTGTCAGGTACAGGAATAACAGTTCCTTGCGAAACAACATTTACCCGACTTTCGAAATAATTGTGTGTAAAGTTTGATCAGCAATTTAACTTTGTGATATGCTTTGGTTAAAATCATGTTATTTTTCCATTTGCCAAATATGTATATCACGCAAGATAGTATTTTACAAAATAAGTGATGTGGAACACCATTTTAAAAGTTTTAATTGAAAATAACTTGCTTCTTCCATAACGAGCTGAACCGATGCAGAAACGGACCGAAAGCAAAGGAAAATTCAACAGGTTTGAAGTAGGCATTTGGCAACTGCACGAAGAACTTGCAGCTATATAATTACTAAAACTGTATCTACATTATATAAAACAAATCTTCCATGAGTGAATACAGCAGCTGAATATTGCTGCTATATTACAAATCATCTACGTTACCCAAAAGACGAGATCTTATATTAGTAAAACTGTATTTTCAAAGTCATGCAGTGAAGAAATGTTCCAGATATTTTCGTTCAGTCACCCCTGTTGCTTACATTTTAACCGGTCCCCACGCCACCTCACAGCTCACACTCTCTGCTGCACGAAATAGTCGTTCTTCAGAATATTAGGAGAAGGTAACGCTCTTCTGTTGTTGTAAAACGTTAAGTTTTAATATTTCCAATTGATGTGGCACCTACTACTACTATGTTTTTGCTTTTACAAATTGCGTGTGCCATGTGCAAGAAAAATCAAAGCACAAACAACAAAAGTTATTCTTGGTGGTAATAGAAAACATGACCTCCGTTACAAAGTCACATGGACGCGTTATATTGTATAATCTATCTAAGAAAACAAATGCAACCAACGGGTTTGTGAATACCGCAAATAGAAGACTTATTTGAAGAAATCTTTATCCAAATTGGGGAAGCGTTATAACGGATAGTGATGTCATGAGCGTCTAGATAAAGTTGACTTTCTAGCGGTGCTCGGTTGGTGGGTGGACTCGCGTGGGAGTTGCATGCCGTTCAGTAAACTGATGTGAGTGAACTTAATAAAATAGGGGCCCTACGGCTCTCTTTCATGCGAAGGCCATCTTCCCATGTTACATACAAGTGTGGTTTAAGCTGGTAATTCATTGGTGCTTAGCTGTGCGCTTTAAAATTGCTTTTGTGTCAAGGTTACTTATGTTACAAATTGTTAAATAGATCTATCTCCAAGAGGACTACTGTTACAGATTGTTAAATATGCCTATCTCCAAGATTACTGTTGTTTCAAATTGTTAAATAGGTCTATCTCCCGTGAGACTTTGTCATAAAAATAACTTAACTTATAATAAATTATGTAAAGCATGGAGTATATATTTCTAATATTCGCTAATATATCAGTTACTTTGCTTCGTGAACAGTTAACTTCATAGGGGAATTGTATAGAACTACAAAAAAGAAAAAAAAATGCCCGTCATGTACCTTGGATTCATGTAAGGTTCTAATTTTTTTTGCTTTATCACATTTTGAGCAAAAACCCGTTTCTTGTTCGCGCAAATAGGACAAATTCAGGAGACTAAACTCATCGGGTACAGAGCTTCACCAACCAACTTGACACATCGTTGAGAACATTTGTCAACAATACACCAAAATAGAAACCGAGATAGGTGATATCACTGATGTGATATTGTTTATCGTTCAGGGAGCAAGCGCCAGGCAGGCAAACAGATTTGTACGTTCAAGTAGTTGCCGAGACTTCACAACACAAAACTGTTGGCTTGTTCTGCATTGGTTGTTTGTATTGCTATCATGAAGCCAGCATGATTTACATAAGGCGCATATATTACTAGATTCCTAGTGTTTTCTGTATATCAGCCAATGCCTTGAACCGTACTTTGCTGGTAAATAAACGAGCTATATGCGGTATTTCCCACTTACAGGTCGTAGTACCATACGGTGTTAAATGCTGAATGTTTTGGACTGCACATGATGAAATGACTGAAGAGGTCCTGTAGAGAGTAGGATTCCCCTGCTGCACAGGAACAGAAAAGCAGCCCTTAAAGTAAATGTTTATAGATACTTATTATCTTTAATTCTCTAAGGTTTCTGCTATTTTGCTTTTCAACAGTTTCCGTCTTCGTTGAAGACGCCATGTATAAAGCAATTATTTCCTAGTTCAGTGATCGCGTTCATAGATGATAGATCAGTTAACTTATTCCTTATAGTGTTGTAAAGACTTATGATGAGTAGCATCGGGCAGTTGGCATGAATACAATCTCATTTGGAATGAGAATCACGTCTCTCTCTCTCTCTCTCTCTCTCTCTCTCTCTCTCTGGTTATTTTTGCTTCCTGTCCGACGAATTGCTTGCGGTATACGTTAGAAATGTTCCTGTGAGAATTATCATTCAACTCCGTTTAAGCAATTACTGAGTGAATGCTCTCATGTCTGTTTTCATTCTACATTATAGTGAGTTGTATTCTATTAAATGAAGGTGAAGACGGGAGAGTTTTTCGTTCTGGATGCAAAAGTAAAGTCGATGAATTTGTCTGATGAGGTTTTAACTGAAAGGGGAGCAATAGAGATAAATGAGATGATTAATTAAGATTATATAGATTATCATTATGGACCAATGTATTGTGAGGTCGACTAGCCATGTGCAGAGGGTGGCAGAGGGAGTGATAATCAAGGCGTAATTATCTTTTCTCACTCTGTGAACGTTTTCTTTCCCACCATTATCCTTACATTAAAGGGTCGGTTGCCTGATGCGCCCTCTCCAATGCCTTCTGTCATAGGTATCCTCTCCCAACAAACCCCTTCTCTCCACATCATCCTTCACCTTATCTCGCCATCTAATTCTCTGCCTCCCTCTTGATAATCCCCCCCCCCCTTAATATGTTCCTCCCAAGCCCTCCTCACTCCCTCCCCACCATCCATCCTCAACACATGCCCACACCATCTCAGTCGTGACACCTTCATCACCTCTGTAATTATTACTTTGCCTGTCCTTATTTCGTAACTTTCCAATCTTTCAAGCGGTGATATTCTCATAAGCCACCTCAGCGTTCTCAGCTTTGCTAACCATGGCGATACGCAAACCCTTTTACCAAGTTTAGGTATCCCCACTACCTTAAGTTGACAAGGTTCACCTGATTACTCATCAGATGATTACTTGGAAAGCGATGCAGTGTAACACATGAAATTAAATTCTTTCCAAAAGACTGCAATTGTGAACCAGTTTGCAACTAGCTGGGTGCAGTCATTTGAGAGATAGACTTGTAGATACACACTTTCTCAAGTATGAATTCATTATCATCATCCGTTACTAGTCCCCTGCACAACAAAAGGCGTCTGTTTATGGTTTTTCTGTGCCAGTCCCCACCCGCAAACTTTCTTAGGTCGTCAATCCATTGTCTCCTTTCCTTGCCCTGCTTCTTTTGCAATCTTTAGGTACCCATTCTGTTATTCTTAAATTCCATCTATTATCCGTATGAATTAGATGTTTATGACGGTAGAACTTCAAATGTTCAAACTTTCTGCAAATGTTTTCTATGTTGAACAGGCTGACATAAGTCTTGTCATAGTTTATATATAAAATATCTATTTTAATAGTGTTACTGTTCTTAAAATATTTTATTTTCAATTGTTCATAACGTTTCACAGTTTATTTATTTCCTTATTTCCCTTCTGCATTAAAATGTATAATTCTATTTTCTTGCATATACATGATTTTTTTTATTTACAGATCTAAAGGAAAAGCAAGATGCCCCTTGAACTGTACTACCACCCAGTGTCCCCTTATTGCCGGTCTGTGCTCCTCACAGCTAGGGCAGTCGGAGTTGATCTGAACCTCAAGAATGTGGACCTCTTTAATAAAGAGCAGCTTAAGCCAGACTTTGTCGCCATCAATCCCCAACACACGGTGCCAACGCTTGTCGATGGAGACCTTACTCTATGGGAAAGGTTACCTATATGTTTTTATTTGAAAGTTTTATAAAATATGAAAATATTAAAAACAAAATGACTGAATTGATAAGGTTAATATAAGGGCACATTAGCATACAAAACTAAGTTTATATATAGCATTGATTAAATTCATATATATTATTATTTAATTGGGCTCCAAAAGGCACTAGAAGAGTTGGCAGTCCCCAGGCCTACATGGCTGAGGAATGATGAATGGAGAGGTATTGATTTAAAAGCTCAAGATAGAAACGACTGTCGAAATCTAACAAAAGCCCTTTGCGTCAATAGGCATAGGAGATGATGATTATTTACACATTTTATAGTCATTATTCTAATTTTCACTTATGGCAATTGCAACATTGCACGGTTTTCTTTACATACAAAAGACTCATACACTAATGTATAACAGGAGTTTTATCCCAAGCTAATACCAGACTCAATACTTTAAATGTTTCTCCAGCAAGCTTCAGAAGTTCACATACAGTGAACCCTCGCTACTTCGCGGTTCGACCATCGCGGATTCACCACATCGCGGATTTTTTCCATAACCCATATATATACAGTAATATATATATATATATATATATATATATATATATATATATATATATATATATATATATATATATATATATGTATGCATGTATTTATGTATATATGTATGTATGTATATATGTAGGTATGTATATGTGTATACATATATATATATATATATATATATATATATATATACACACACATATATATATATATATATATATATATATATATATATATATATATCTAAAGTAGGAAGATGTGATGTAGTTCTAAGGGAAAAGTATGGGAAATATGTCTGGGTAATAAGCAAAGCTCTACCTCCAGTTTGTTTCTTCATTATGATCAGAGATAAATGTAAACAAAACATTGGTTGCCATTTTTTATCGTGCTTTTTAGCGTGTTTAGGAAACGCATGATATAAAATCGCCTTTAATATTTGTGCCTGTTTTAGTTTAGGGTACTGTAGTACATGCATTAAGTGTTCTGTACATTAAAAGGTAGTTTGTTAACAGTACTACGTACAAGGGAAGGTTTTAAAAGTCAAAATATACATGTTGAATAAGTAGGTAAATATGGTGTCACTACTTCGCGGATTTTCACCTATCGCAGCCGCGTCTGGAACCTATCTACCGCGATAAACGAGGGTTCACTGTAATTTGCATTAAAATTTTTCTGTGGGAGAATATTAACAGATTAAGCAAAACATTAAAACTACTTGTCTTTCTATCACTTAGTGTGCAATGTCCCAACATTTCAAAGTAGGAAGATTCATTTATGTATTCATAATTCTTTGTTTTGTGTAGCCGTGTGATCTGCACCTATCTGGTCAACAAGTACGGAAAGGACGATTCGCTCTACCCAAATGATCCCAAAGTCAGGGCGAAGGTTGATGCTCTTCTGCATTTTGATATTGGAACTCTCGCTGCTCGGTGGAAGGATCTCTTCGTAAGTACATTTTCTTTCGTCAGACTAGTTTTTTGAGGACTGATCTGATAATTAATTTGTCCTTTGATTATAATCGATAATCATTACTTTATACTTTTTAGCACTTATTCAGCATAGTAAAGTTTACTATTTTACTCAAAATGGCTCAAGTTGACTTTCAAGTTTTAGCAAAGTGGAAGTGTCATCATTAGGCTGGCTTGTTAAGTTCTGCTTTTAGGTTTAAGTACATTTGTTGCTCAATTGTTGAACATAAGTTCAGACAGATTTGACCTCGTGTATTGTTTGACTTGTCTATGGTCAACAGACAGCAATGCTTGATATTTCACAAGGTAGAAATGTCAACATTAGACTGACGCGTGTGCTCAAGTTTCTCTCTTAGATTTAAGTACTTGTAGCTCATATATGGAACTGGAGTTCAGACAGATTTACCTAGTATATTGTTTAACTTGTCTTTGGTCCAGACAGTTTTTAAAGAGTCGATTGAAGATGAAATGATAATGAATGGTGTATGATCTGCAATGGAATTGGGAGGATAGTTTATGATCAGAAGGTAAAGTCAGGTCAGGTCAGCTTTACTGTGTCGCAACAACCAGCTTCCCAATATCCTAACAATCAATTGCCTTCAAGCAACACATCATGTTTGAAGTTGAACCAGCAGATAAATTGATATATATGAATCAAATTCCAACATAAAAATAGCAGTTATATTTTAGCCCAAGATATTTTGATTTTACACAGTTACAGTAGTTCATCGCGAATCCGTATTTTCTAGTTTTACTCTTCAGTAAAAGAGTAAGAAACCTTTGTATAACGGTAACTTGTGTATGATATTTTGGTAAGGATGATTCCAAATTAGCTAGCATTAAGTTTACTTTTAATATATTCAACTCCAGTTGAATTATTGTAGTGAACTTCTGACATTTTTTAACTGCATAAGATTTTTGTTCCACAGCAACCCATCAAGTCAGGCCAGGCAAAAAAGCCAGCCCAAGACCACGTAGACAAATTGCATGAAGCTCTGGAGTGGTTAGATGGCTTCCTCAAGGGGGTCAAATTTGCTGCTGGGACAGATCACGTGACAGTTGCTGACCTCGTCTTGATGTCAAATGTCTCAAGCTACCAGGCAGCAGGATTCATAGTCGAACACTATACTAACATCAACGCATGGGTTGCAAGGTGCAAGGGAGCAATGGAAGGCTACGAAGAACTCAATGGAGAGGGAGCTAAGAGCTTCGGAGAATTCGTAAAGTCGATGATTAAGAACGAGTAAAGAAATACAAGGTTAAGTGTTGTCAGAACCAAGATCTACATCTAGACTATGGTTAGAACTGTGAGTGAAGCAGGCCAAGGCACGGCCGTGGTGGCTAATGGCGGATGGAGAATTAAGGCTCGCCTGCTAGCTGCATCATGAGCTTAAAATTTTGAATAGTATCATTGTTTAAGCAACATGAAATTATTTTTTATATGGTAAATCATAAATCACCTGTTAAGGAGGCAAGTATGTAAATAAGATATTGATTATATTTTCTACTTGTCAGCTGTCACATTAAAAGGTAACCTTATGTTGAAATGTTACTTTCTACTGATAGGTTGCTCGCTTCGTTGATTTAAATTTCTGGAAAAAGGGATTTTTTTAATTGGTTTTGTAGGCAATTTTGTATGACAGATCAGTTATTATTACTTTATACTTTTTAGCACTTAAAGAGTTTAGAAAAGTTTACTATATGCTATAAAAAGTAATAACCATATGGGAAAATCTTTGCTTTCAGGCTGAAGTTGTTATAATTTTCTAAATAAAGCTTATTTTTAAAGACAAGTCTCCTAATGGAATTTTCCTTTTGAATTAATTGAGCGTGGTGTTACAGATACAGTACCACGGGAGGGATACTGTGAAGATCTTTTCTTTTAGAAGAGATGGGTGGGTCCATCAGGACGACATGGCCATCTCACCCAAAAATAGATTTTTTGCTTCGCTCAAAATCCGTTTTTTGGGCTCAAGCCATGTCGTCGTGATGGAAGCATACCAGAGCATTAGTGTATCTGTGGATTTTTAATCAGTGCCTTAACCTTATAGCAACCTTTTCTATGGTCATGGGGACCACATGAGACAAGGGACGTTACCGTTATTCGTCGTCATCACTAATCATAACCAATGTTAGTGCTTCCTGCCTCCTACAGGGAAGAGTCATTCTAGACACTAGAAAAGGGATCTTGAGGTTATGTATCCAAACATAAGTACACACTGAATATACAAATAGTCTCATAGTTGTATATTTGCTAAAATAACATCAGTGTCTCTTATATCTATTATTTGATGCATACAAATATATGAGGGATACTTACTTTGGTAAGTTGAAGAACTCTGGCATGTATACATACAATTGTCTGGCGAAGGTGGACGCACTACATTCTAATAGACATTTATTACTAATAAATGACTAAAAGATGTTCAGTAAAACGAATGTAGTATGACAATGGGATTATACCTGTAACAAGTACAGAGACTATATTTCCTTCTTGAAGGAAGAAATGATGAGTGCCACTCTCAGACTGAAGAAAATTATGAAACAATTTCTCTTCATAATTCCTGTACTGGTTACTTCTATCTGCACTGTGTACTTCGTGCACCGGCACTAGTGCTATCTGTATAATTCCACACCTGGGATTTTGAACAGAGCCAGTGTTATCATGGTAACACTTAATTAAAAGAAGTCACACCTAAGAAGGGTGACCTCTTCTCCCTTTAATTGACAGTCCCAGTTCATCGTAGAATTAGACGGCAGGTTAAATATTCTACCTGGCGTCACCACATATTGCTTCAGATCATGAATTTGTCTAGCATAGTGTATGTAGAAAACACTGGATGATTCTCATCCGTTACATGTGAGGTCCCAAACCAAAAACTGTTTACTACAGTAATTAGGGGGCAGGTTTTAATACACTACCTGCCGCCACTACGAAGTGTTTCAGTTCATGCACTTGTTTTGCATAGTGTTTGTAAAACACTCTGGATGATTTCCCTCCAGTGTATGAACGAAGGGGCTCAAAGTCCATATACTGAAAGAAGTTCAGTGATGAAGCAATCTTTCTCGGATCATGACCTGCGGGAGCACTGTCCGGATCCGCTCTATGAATAAAGTAGGTGAGCTTCGCCCTTAGTTGTTTTAGGGAAAAATTTGATCCAGAAGTTTCTCCTTTAAAGAGCAGTCCTCCCCTGAAGTCTGAAGTTCTACGAAGATAGACCTTTAGACACTCTACAGGACATAAAGAGACATCTTCCTAAAGAGGGCAGATTCTCCAGGGACCCCACCTCTTAGTGGGTAGCTCGTTTTTAGCGAGAAAGGATGGATCAGGAAATAGATTCAGTTCTCCCACTTCTGTGAACTGAATGTGACCCTCATCTCTGGATAGGGCTACTATTTCACTAACTCTAGCCCCGGAGGCGATAGCGAACAGAAAATAACCTTTTGGGTTAGATCCTTAAGAGAACAATCTTCATTGTTCAAAGATGAGGCATAATGTAAGACCTTGTCCAAAGACCAAGAGATGGGCTTTGGTGGTACCGCGGGCTTAAGCCTAGCACATGCCTTCGGAATCTTCTTAAAGATTTCATTCGCCAGATCCACTTGAAAGGCATATAGGAGAGGCCTAGTCAAGGCTGACTTGCACGTATTTATCGTATTGGCCGTCAGACCTTGGCTGTGAAGGTGGACAAAGAAGGACAGACAGAAGTTCATTGAAATTTCTTTCAGTCCTTTTGCTTTGACTAACACAATCCACTTTTTCCAGGAAGACTCATATTGTCTTCTAGTTGACTTGGCCTTGTATTCTTCTAAGAATTCTATATTGCCTTTTGATATCCCAAACCTTTTTCTAACCGCTAGAGCGAGAAAATCATGAAATGAAGGGTTTGGGTTCTCTGTGATAAAACGAAGGCAGTTAATTTCTGAATCTTCGGAAATATACCTAGGGTCAGAGCTAGGACCAGCCTCATCTAGTCTATCAGCCCCACTAGAGGATCCTCGTATGGGGCTATATAGCGAGGTAGTTTCTTGAAGACGCTCGTGATGAAGAGGTCGAATTGCAGTTCCGGAACTTGTTCCCATCTGGGAGGGAATATGGCAACGGGTTAAGGAAAATGGTGTTGCAAATTGAAAAAGAGTTTAATCACTAGTGTGAGGTCATGTAATTTTATTTACTGATAACTACAGTTAAACGAACAAAGGTATGAGACGAATATACCAGGTTTGTGGCTTGAAATATAAATAAACAAATATAGTAGGGAAAGATAGGCACAGATAATAGGAAAAGCTGTATAAATGGAATCTGTTAATTTGATGAAGCCCTTTTCAGTGCCTTTGTCTAGTTAGACCGATTCTGTTTAAGCCCTCATCATGTTCAGCTATTGACAAATTTACTATCATTAAGAGCAAATTATCAGATTCTTTGAAGGATCTTAACGAATACTATATGCAAACCTTTGTAAATGCCAACCAAGACAAAACAGGGATGTCCTTTTTATGTAATAGCTATCAGACGAATAGGCAGTAGAACATCCTTAGCAACTCAGATTGGGGAAACTATCCTCAAACCCTAAGACAAACGGCTCTGGCACTGAACTACGCCACTGGCGAATACTGCTCACCAGTGTGGGATAGGCTTAGATCACTGGTAGTACTTTAATCAAAAAGCCTCTGCAATGTTTATAACGCTTCCAAAAAGCTAAAATCAGTGAAAGCTACATGTCTTGTCCTTCCCATAAAGTCGACGCCAAAGTTCCGAACTCAATCAAGCATATTGCATAATTATTGGTGCCTTAAGACCAATACACCTGACTATAGATTGGCAAGCATTGCACCACCAAACAGCCAATTCAAAGACCCAAAAATATAAACGAGAATGATGAAAGGCTCTATGATCACTGGATGGTTAGACAAGATCAAAATCCTGCAAGAGCTTCATAACCACCACTAGCCTCGACCGCATGGAGTCGGCCACTTACCGCCTACAACGCTGGAGAGCAAGAGCTAGAGTTGGAAGGACTGGTGACAATCTTCATAAGTGGGGTCCCGCGCCCTCTGCTGGGTGTCCAAGTGGTCATCCCATCCAGGCAATGGGGCACATACTTCCTGGGTGTGAACAGGGGCCAATCTGTACAGATTTGGACCTCTATGAATGTAATCGGGCTGCTATGCAGTGGTACAACGTTGGCGTGATAAGATTTGATGATGATGACTTACATCAAATTAATACTTCAGGAATAAAAATTCTTATCACTTAACAATTACTATGAAAATACATTTAATCGAAATTTTTATGTCAATCCCTCTTAATGAAAGTATAAAATTGACACCTCAACAAAATTGACTTTAAGGAAGTTCTGCCTCAGAGACACTGTAACCCTGGACTATAAGATCAGGGTTATCCAAATAGGAGAATCGTAGACCTCTGCTTGAGTTTGCCTGCTATCTCCATTAAGTGGATATTGGATGAATGGGAACATTAAAATGATGAATAATGATGAACAACAGTTTTGTGGGTACAGAAGTAAGATGACTTTGTAATGGCATTTATTAAGGCAGATGGGAGAGGGCTGTTGAACCCTAGAGCGTTGATTACATGAGTAATAATAAATAGAGGGACATTAAAATTTGGGTTTTGCATAGGCAGATAAAGGCAAGAATGATTGGAGTAAAATTCTTATAAAAAAAATGTGTTGCTCTTTCAGGTTCCTCGTGTTAGGTATATAAACAATACTATCAAAATAACTTTGGCGATTTCAAAAAAGGGTCTTAACGAAGAGACAAACTGGACATAACTGACTTAACTCAAACGAGATAACAAACTTCTATATAAATGGTTGAGGGTAAAGAGGGCATGAAATTATAACAATGTAAAATATGCAATGGCAAGCTTAAACAGGTTTTTCTATTATAAGTGCTGGAAAGAGAGAAAAGCAATAGCACTACAGTGTATGACATACACGTGCATTACAAAGGAATAACCGACACTCCTTTTATTAACATGATTTTTTCCAATTTTGTATGGGGTAGGCACGGTTGCCTTCATTTTGAAGGACTTTTCTTTGTGGGGTAGACCGTATTCCTGATCGGCCGCCTTGCCTGACATCGCTTAGACCCCGGATGCGTTGTACCAGTCACCAGCGTCCTTCCTCCCAGCAGCGAGGAGTCCTGGCGCGGTTAGGTCGACAGTTCGAGACGTGTGAGCTGTCTGTTATGTTTTAGGAGTTGGAGTGGCTTTGTTTGTGTGTGTATTAGTATATAATACGTCAATATTTCTATTTGAAGAGTATAACATACAAGTAATGCTTGAATAAAGGAGAAAGATACCATTGGATAACAGAAGAAAGGTCCCCTTTTTTCATTTGTTTGATGTCGGATACCCCCCAACATTAGGGGAAGTGCCTTGGTATATGTATGTATATATGACATATCTGTTTTGACGTTGTTTCTGTTTTTAGAATGATCTATTGTTAATTTGTTCTCATCATTTATTTATTTCCTTATTTCCTTTCCTCACTGAGCTATTTTTCCCTGTTGGAGCCCTTGGGCTTTTAGCATCTTGCTTTTCCAACTAGAGCTGTAGCTTGACTAATAATAATAATAATAATAATAATAATAATAATAATAATAATAAACAGTAGAACTCGGTTTAACAGCAACGAAATGGGAGAGGATACAAGTGATATTATTATTATTACTATCATTATTATTATTATTATTATTATTATTATTATTGTTGTTATTATTATTAAGAAATGAAGTGGAATAAATTAGGAATAGACCCAGGTAAAATGAGACGAATATAAAATACCTATGATTTTTTACTGAAAATATATATATACACAATCATATGTGCAGTAAAATATGTAAAAACGAAATGTTTAACAATATAATGGTCGAGTGAAAAGACCCAAATAGTCCTATCTAGGTAGAATGATTGTAATTCAGGGTTAAGATGCAGTGCATTGAGGATATACTGTGTGTATATATATATATATATATATATATATATATATATATATATATATATATATATATATATATATATATGAATATAATGGAAGTGGGAAGAAATAGGCTTTTTATTTTTTTGAAAAAAATTGTTCCTTTTTTAGTCTTCATGAGTAACTATCATCTTTAATTTTTCATAATTCCAATTATACTTAACTTTCAGATCTTACCAGATTATATCTTCCATCGCATTGCTAACCATATCATTAGTATTATTACTATCTAAGCTACAACCATAGTTGGAAAAGCAGGATGCTATAAGGCCAAGGACTCCAGCAGGGGAAAATAGCTCAGTGTGGAAAGGAAATAAGGAAACAAGTAAATGAGAAGTAATGAATAATTGATGTAAAATATTTTTTAAGATCAGTAACAACGTTGAAATAGATCGGTCATTATATAAACTATAAACTTATGTCAACCTGTTCAGCATTCAAACATTCACCGCAAGTTTGAACTTTTGAAGTTCCACCGATTCAACTGCCTGATTGGGAAGATCATTCTACAATATGGCCACAGCTGGAAAAAAAAAAACTTCCAGAATTCTGTGCAGAACTGAGCCTCATGATGGAGAAGGCCTGACTTTTAGAATAAACGGCATACCTGATATTACCTACAAGATGGTGCAGTTTTTAAAATATAAAATATTTGAAAAACATTAACAACAGATATTTCATATATAAACTATAAAAAGACATATGTCAGCCTGTTCAACATAAAAACATTTGTTGCAACTTTGAACTTTTGAAGTTCTACTGATTCCACTACCCGATTAGGAAGATCATTCCACAACTTGGTCACAGCTGGAATAA
>NC_090732.1:8169661-8179661 GCF_036898095.1 Palaemon carinicauda
TAAGGTGGCCGAAAGGCATCGACGTGGGAGGTCGCCCGAGCTGCGTGTCACTTGGTCTGAAAAGGGGCGCTAGTCCTCAGGATCTCCCGCGGATTTGCCACCGATGAACATGCGCAGCGAAATGGCGATTTTCGCACTCCATTGATTCTCTTATTTCTCCTCTTGTAAATTTAGCATTTCTTGCAAAAATTAACGGAAGAATGGGGGATACTTCAGTGTGTTTACGCATATCTTTGTTTTGCCTTTTATTATAATTTAAAAGATTCAGTCTCTCACATCGCGTGCAACAAAAGAATGAGAGTTTTTTTGCACCATTGCAAATAATTCAGCGAAGAGGGTAAGCTCCGGGTTCCCTTGCTGAAAGAATAGCTGGGAGTCCCGGTGTCCACCCCCACTTCTCTATTATATTTCTTTTGAATTATATCTGCTTTATGTCGATTGTTCCTTTTTGTTTTCTGCCTCATTACGTTCTCATGAAGGCAATAATGAATTCGCGTTGTGCAATTGTGCAGCAGAACAATGCTAAGGATTCCCTTCAGTTCAACAAATGGAGGAAATGGATGGGAAAAACTGCCCAAATCGGGAATCTGATTTGGAATGTGAAATGAAATGACGCCATGAAGTGACTTTTATTTGCTCAAACGAATAACCCGTAGCCAGAGCACCTCTCTTCTGACAATTCTTGGATATTGGAACTCTTGGAAACCAGAACTTCAAGTACACTATTCAACTTATGCTGGGATCACACTAGACCTTTTTTTTTTCGCCAGCAGCAAGCCGTTGCTGCCCAATATGGAAAACACGGTAGCTAGTTGCTTGAGATATTGGCTTCCCAATTGGACGGGCAGCAGCGACCACAAACCGCGAGCATGGCTTCGGATGTAAACAAACCACGTACTCTTGCTTGGCAATCTTGGGTCCAACAAGCCTCAAGAGATAATAAAAATCTGCTTTGTTCATCCCGTGGTAGTTGTAGAATTCTTCAATTCACGTAATATACCGATATACATATTACTGCAACACTTAGAAAATTTCTGGGCGCCATGATGATATCAGCTGATCGTTTTGTTTAACTTTTTTTTTTATTTGCTCCTCGAACCACAAGATCGCAGTGTGACGCTACAACCACTTACGCTCGCTATTATCAGCTAAAGTTGCCGAAAATTAAGCAAGAAATGACTAGTGTGATTTCACCATTAGATTACATAACGTATGAAATTTTCTTTTTCGAAACTGGAACTCTTGAAAACTCTAATCTCCAGAACTTCAAATACAGAACGTAACTTAGATTGCAATGTATATTCTCTCTCTCTCACTCACTCTCTCCTCCCTCTCTCTCTTCTCTCTCTCTCTCCTCTCTCCTCTCAAATACAGAACGCAACTTAGATTGCAATGTATATTCTCTCTCTCCTCTCTCTCCTCTCTCTCTCTCTCCTCTCTCTCTCTCTCTCTCTCAAATACAGAACGTAACTTAGATTGCAATGTATATTCTCTCTCTCTCTCTCTCTCTCTCTCTCTCTCTCTCTCTCTCTCTCTCTCTCTCTCTCTCTCTCTCTCTCTCTCTCTCAAATACAGAACGCAACTTAGATTGCAATGTATATCTCTCTCTCTCTCTCTCTCTCTCTCTCTCTCTCTCTCTCTCTCTCTCTCTCTCTCCTCTCTCTCTCTCTCTCTCAAATACAGAACGTAACTTAAGATTGCAATGTATATTCTCTCTCTCTCTCTCTCTCCCCTCTCTCTCTCTCTCTCTCTCTCTCTCTCTCTCTCTCTCTCTCTCTCTATATATATATATATATATATATATATATAATATAATATATATATATATATATATATATATAATATATATATATATATATATATCGGTTATATAAAGATAATTCGTTCCTAATTCATCAAAACTCGTGAAAATGGTTCACAGCAATTGTAAAAATCATTGATAATTCAGAGAAAGAACATCCAAGATAATTATTGAAGAATGTACGAAGTTAAGTAAAAATCCTCACTTTCAAATTAGGATTAGAATTTGATTAACAACTATGAATTTTTTTAAAAAACTAGATAAATATTTAAGGTACAATCCACCCTTTAGTAGCTTTCCCCTGGATGGTATGTACTATAGTCAATTTCTTTTAATGAGGCGCATTTGCACTGACTCACAGGAGTGGTCGGAAAAGTTCCCTAATCGCTGAATGGTTGGACAAAATAATTCTAACCAATCACCTAGCAGGAAACTTCTTCCTGCGAGTTGGTGCAAATGCGCCTCATTAAAAAAAATTGTGAATAGGATATCTTAAAATTATCAGTTTGCTGAAGTTGTTAAGTTATGTCTTAGTAGAGAAACAGTACTAGAATATTATATTATCATTATTATTATTATTAATTGCTAAGCTACAACCCAGTGAGAAAAGGAAACAAGGAAAAATAAAATATTTCAAGAGCAGTAAACATTAACATAAATATCTTCTATATAAACTATAAAAACTTTAACACAAAAAAAAGAGGAAGAGAAATAAGACAAAAGAGTGTGTCTGAGTGTACACACAAGCAAGAGAACTCTCACCCAAGACAGTGGAAGACCATGATACAGAGGCTATGGCACTACCAAAGACTAGAGAATAAAGGTTGGTTTGATTTTGGAGAGTCCTTCTCCTAGAAGAAGCTGTTTACCATAGCTAAAGAGTCTCTTCTACCCTTAAACAAGACGAAAGTGGCCACTGAACAATTACAGTGCAGTAACCCCTTGGGTGAAGAAGATTGTTTGGTAATCTCAGCATTGTCAGGTGTATGAGGACAGAAGAAAATAGGTAAAGAATAGGCCAGACTATTCGGTGTGTGTGTGTGTATGTATGTGTAGGCAAGGGGAAAATGAACCGTAACCTAAGAGAAGGATCCAATGTATTACTGTCTGGCCAGTCAAAAGACCCCATAACTCTAATTGTAGTTTCTCAACGGGTGGCTGGAGCCCTGGCCAACCTACTACCTACAAAAATATAGGGATTATAAGGGCGTAATGGCTTCAGTATACAGTACTGTATATGTACTGTAGAAAGAGGTATGAGGCGGGTTGAGCCAGAACGGGAGGCACCATGATTAAAGCTTGATAGGGGAAGATCATTGTAAATTTAGATAAGGGAGAGAATACAGAGGAAGTTTAATGCTGGTCATAGTGTGTTCAGAATAATTCGTTCTTCGTAAGATTTAGATGAAATTGTTATATAAGTAATTATATATATATATATATATATATATATATATATATATATACATACATATATACATATATATACATATATATGTGTATATATATATATGTGTATATATATATATATATATTTATACATATATATAATACATATATACTGTATATATATATATATATATATATATATATATATATATATATATATATATATATATATATATATATATATGTATATACTACACACACACACACACACATATATATATATATATATATATATATATATATATATATAGGCTATATTCTACATACACACACATATATATATGTATATATATATATATATATATATATATATATATATATATACATATATATATATATACATATATATATATATATATATATATATATACTGTATATATGTAAATAATTACTAATCTAACCTAATGACTTTTTTAACGGTAATCCTCGCATATTTCGTGACAAGTTACATCTTAATTTTACGAAAAGCAAATTATTCTGAACGCACTATGACGGCCATGAGGGGTAGATGGAGATGGTTTGGGCATGCTCTTCGCACTCCACAAGAGAGATTAGTTCACCAAACGTTCAGCTGGGCTCCACAAGGCACTAGAAGAGTTGGAAGACCCACGCCAACATGGCTGAGGACTATGAAGCGCGAAGTAGATGATGAATTGAGAAGTATTGAATTAGAAGCTCAAGATAGAGACGACTGGCGAAATCTAACCGAGGCTTTTTGCGTCAATAGGCGTAGGAGGAGATGATGATACAGACATACACACACACACACATATATATATATATATATATATATATATATATATATATATTTATTTATTTATATATATATACATATATATATATGTGTACTTATATATATATATATATATATATATATATATATATATATATATATATATATATGTATATATATATATATATATATATATATATATATATATATATATATGTATGTATATATATATATATATATATATATATATATATATATAACATATCTAAAGTATCTGTGAAAGAGTAGATGTAGATAAAATGATTCTGTGCTCAAAACATCTGCCTCTAAAACTTAGACAATTTTTTTGTCTGATTGTGAAGCTGTCCCAAAATTCTGTGACGAGCCGAGAGAAGGTTGTGACTCAAAGACAGGATGAAAGCAACTGAGTAACTTTATTACAGAACACTCTCTTTTATATACAAAGAGTCCAGGCAAAAAGGGCATACAAAACATAACAGGCAATTTCATGTTCAAACCGACACCACACTTGGTAACATTTAACGGTGAGAAAAACAGACATGTTAATTCAGGTTCTTATTTGTGCGAGGGGAGAGCGAAGATACAAGCATAATATATACACAAAATGAAATGTCGGTACTATGTACGATCGTGTGACACACGGTTGGTACATGGCTCCCCCCCTAAAAATGAGATACTGTACATGTATAGGGCGCCCTGACCTGGAGTGGTAGTAGCAAAACTGCGGCCGATGAGCAGCAGTGAGTGGTTGCAGAAGTTGTTGGTTGGGGCGCGAGCGAATGGTGGATGATGGGTGGCTTTGTTGCCGCTCCGGCTCGTCACGGGGTAGGCATGTGTGTCCTACGGAATTCATAGGCATGTGTGTCCTACGGCATTCATAGGCGTGTGTGTCCTACGGCATTCATAGGCATGTGTGTCCTACGGCATTCACGTCAGCTTTGGTTGAAGTTGAATGGGTGTCCTCTTCGTCAGGAGTGGAGGCGTTGATGGATGTCTTGAAGGTCATGAAGTGGGTGTCCATAAGGGCGTCGGCTTTGGTCATCAAGTCCTTTAAGGGTAAACTATCGACATCGGGTATGGCAGCGCATACAGGTTCGGGTAAACGGCCTACACAAAGGGCACGAAGTACGTTCACCTCACGAGGAGACCCGTGTGCGGCAGGTTACAGGCGAGTGATACTGGTCATTTCCCTGAGGGTGAGCGAAGCCCTTTGGTCCCCCAACGGTTGTAGAGAGAGCTGAAAAAGCTTTGCTATACAGGCGGCTGGCAATGGCGAGTACTGCTGCAGAAGGTATGTTTTGAGAGCGTCATAGTAACGGTGAAAGCCGGGGGGGGGGGGAGCCAGTCGCTCCGGGATCACCAATGTGAGGAGCCGAGAGAAGGTTGTGACTCAAAGGCAGGATGAAAGCAACTGAGTAACTTTATTACAGAACACTCGCTTTTATATACAAAGAGTCCAGGCAAAAAGGGCATACAAAACATAACAGGCAATTTCATGTTCAAACCGACACCGCAAAGGTTAACAGTTAACGGTGAGAGAAACAGACATGTTAATTCAGGTTCTTATTAGTGTGAGGGGAGAGCGAAGATACAAGCATAATATATACACAAAATGAAATGTCGTTACTATGTACGATCGTGTGACACACGGTTGGTACAATTCTCTACTTGGCCGACGAGTGTTTGTACTGTCTACTGGAAATAACTGTTATAGGAGGATAACCACGTTTCCATATATGTGTAAGTTAGGCTACTTGAAATCCAACCCAACCCATGAGCTCACCATCACTCTGGATAAAAGAAAAAACAGAAAATTTGGCAATTAGTTCTGGTTAGGTTAGTATGCTTGATCTTGCCTTTACTGCTGCTTTTGGCCGTGTTAATCATGAGACCCTTGTTTTCAAAATCCATAAGCTAGGAGTATAGTAGGTCTATCATTCTATTGCCTATTTTGGTGGCCTATGTGGTAACGTCCCTGACTGGTGATCGCCCAACTGGAGTTCGAGTCCCACTCAAACTCGTTAATTCCTTTGGTTTCTGTAGCCTCACCATCCCTGTGAGCTAAGGATTAGAGATGGTTGGGGGAGCTATAGGTCTATCTGCTGGGTCATCATCAGTCATTGCTTGGGCCTCCCTGGTTCAGCTTGGGTGGAGAGGGGGCTTGGGTGCTGATCATATGTATACATGCTCAGCCTCTGGGGTATTGGCTTGTTTGTTAGGACAGTGTCACTGTCCTTTGCCTCTGCCATTCACGAGTAGAGGTAACTAGTTTTTAGGGATTGGGGGGAGTCTATAGGTCTATCTGCTGAGTCATGAACAGCCATTGCCTAGCCGTCTCTTGTCCAGCTTCGGTGGAGAGGGGGCTTGGGCGCTGATCATATGTATATATAGTCAGTCTCTAGGACATTGTTTTGCTTGATAGGGCAATGTTACTGTCCCTTGCCTCTGCCATTCATGAGCATAGGCAACTAGTTTGTCAATAAGAGATTGCATACAGTAGTTGTTGGAGAGGACCATGGTGCCTCCAGGAATGTAGTAAATAGTGTTCCTCAAGGTAGAACACTGAGCCCTTTAGTTTTTATATTGCTTGTACATAGCCGGTTTAGCATTGAATACAAACTTGTTTGATTCTACCCTTTTTTTTGCATTACTCCAGTCACCTAGGAGTAGACATGTTGCTGAATCGCTAAAAATATTGTATGGTCGAAATTATGAGGAGTATTATCAAATTCTAATAACACTTATTATTATTATTATTATTATTATTATTATTATTATTAGGTAAGCTACAACCCCAGTTGGAAAAGCAAGATGCTATAAGCCCAAGGTCTCCAATAGGGAAAAATAGTCCAGTGAGGAAAGGAAATAAGGAAATACATAAACGATGTGAGAAAAAATTAGCAATAAAATATTTCAACAACAGTAACAACATTAAAACAGATATGTCATATATAAACTATAAAAAGACTTAGGTCAGCCTGTTCAACATAAAAACATTAGCTGCAACTCTGAACTCTTAGAAGTTTTACCGATTCAATTACCCGATTAGGGAGATCATTCCCCAACTTGGTCAAAGCTGGAATGAAACTTCTAGAATACTGTGTAGTAGCCTAGGAGATTTCAAGCCCTGGAGACCACATGTTACTGAAGGCTGTAGCAAATTAAAAACTGGATGATTGGAAAAATTGTGGCAGGCTACGGGATAAACCAGAGATCCACTTTTTAAGACTGGAGTACCAGGATATCAGTTGCAGTGATAATAATCTTATTATATAGGCCTAGCGTTGTTGCTAAGAATTCCAGCCGCTAATATTCCAAAGAGAGACAGGCCTAGTAGGAACTCCATGAGGTTGTTTAGTCCAGAAACAATGTTATTATAACGCAGTGTCACTTTGTTTAACAAGTCCCTCAGTCCAAAAATCTTTATCTCATGCTAATATATTTTCCCTGTTGAAGCCCTCGGGCTTATAGCATTCTGCTTTTCTAACTAGGGTTGTAGGTTATTAAGTAATAATAATAATAATAATAATAATAATAATAATAATAATAATAATAATCTCTTACAGAAATCAAAAAAATATACAGGAATCAAGAGAGGTCACGCCTACCTCCTTACAGATTACGGGACTGCAGCGCCTCTACATCGGTGCCAAAAGAATTCACTTGACCACTTGACCTAATTAAAAAAAGAACTACTTCAAGGAGATTTTCAGATATCTTCTTTCTTCTTTTGCTAAATTACTATGAGTAAATAGGCCTAGGAGGAGATGATGATATCTGACAGCGAGATTTGGGTTTAAAATAAATGAAACGCCGGGCAAATAGGTTACTTGAAGTAGATTACGATTTGACATCATTACAGCTCCGTGGGTATTCCAGAGGCAAAAAGAGGCGAAATACAGTACATATAGAAGATCAATTCACAAATAGGGAAATGATAGGAGGTGCCCCCCCCCCCCCAACCCTCCTTCCCTCTTCCGAACCAGCATGGGGGCCTGAATACGAATGAGCAGGTGAAAAAAGAATATGAATCCACTTTTTTATGGGTTTTCTACCAATTATTTGAATTGAATTCAGAAAGCAATTTTGATATACGTTTTGTATTCTGTTTATTGCAAGGCAATACTGCATTAACAAACCAAGCAAGTAAGTCAAGATGGTCACATTGGGAAGAGGTCAGTAACTTATGTAACAGCTCGAGGAATGAAAACGGTAGGCTTCGTGCACCGTATATATAGGCGATATGATGGCACTGACGATACCAGTGTTGAAGGAGAGGGCCTCTGGAGAGGAAGACGCATAGCGCTCGCCCCCCGTCGTCATTACTTCAAAGGCAGCTCTACCCTTCAGCGTCAAGGACGCCGTAACTTCAGTCATCTGACGCTGGTTTTGTACTTCTGCTCGGACGATGAATCAGGTAGAACTTTATGTATGTATTTTTTGCCAATAGTTTATGTGCTGTAAAAGCCATCTGTCAAAATGCATGACAAGTATTCCAACACAATAGGATTAAATGGTGCTGGAAGATATGGTGAGGAGTCAACACCCATTAAATGAAGGCATTGTAAAGAATTATACATATAGTATGGTAAACGTAGATAAGATGAATTAATAGCATATGCACATATATACACATATATATACGTGTATATATGAATGTATACATGCACACACTTTATATATGTGTATGTATGTATGTGTATATATATATGTATACACACACATATATAAATATAAATATAAACGAAAATGTACAAGAATCACACACAGTATATATATATATATATATATATATATATATATATATATATATATATATATATATATATAAGTATATATACTGTGTGTGATTCTTGTACATTTTTGTTAATATATATATATATATATATATATATATATATATATAAGAATATATACTGTGTGTGATTCTTGTACATTTTTGTTTATATATATATATATATATATATATATATATATACATACATACATACATACATACATACATAGTTTTATCACTAACACAAGCGAATTTCATATTTTTCAACTATCAAATCATAAACAGCTATTGATATCCAATTCACTCTGTCTCGAGATCAGAGACCAAAGGTGAAATCAATTCTATTAGAAGTAATTTTACTCCGGCAAGGATTCAAACCTTTGCCTCAGAGTCGGAAAAAAAGTAGACTATAGAATCATCTGTCCGGTTTATCTCGACTCACAGGAACAGGTTCGAATCCTTACCTAGGCAAAAGTAATTATAAAAGGGTTTTCCTCTTGGTTCTGTGATCCCAAAGCAGAGTGAATTCAGTATTGATAATGGTTATTTACTACTTATTATTGTGAATACACACATTTATTTACATTATATATATATATATATATATATATATATATATATATATATATATATCATAATTCTGCACATTCAAACGTGTTTTTCATATTCATGTAAGCCATATATTATACTCTTCCTAATATCTGGATTCTATCTACCTCTGTATCAGAGGGCCAAGGGTTCGATTCCCCGGCAAGACTATAAGCTATTATCTTTTGAGTTGATTCCCTCCTGGGTCTCTCTCTGATCCCGAGGTAGAGAGAATTCAGATATTAAGAGGAGTATGATATATGGCTTATATGATAATATATATATATATATATATATATATATATATATATATATATATATATATATATAGAAAAACTGACTAATCATAGGTAATAAAATAGAAAATATGCTGCTAATGGTTACGTGGCCATCTTCAAATGAAATTAGAAGTATTTGACCCACTACCAAGAGCCACGGTCTAGGTATATTACCAGACTGTAAGGTCTAAAATATATCTATATTTAGACCTTGTATCTTCTTTTTCTTCCCAATCGTTATCCCTAAATTAAGGGGTCGGTTGCCTGGTGCGCCCTCTACAATGGCTTCTATCAAAGGCATCCTCTTCCACCAAACCACTTCTCTCCATAAGATCATTAGACCTTGTATGAAG